>NC_043004.1:1500499-1557999 GCF_006345805.1 Octopus sinensis
GGGTTTCGAGAGAACCACAGCTTTGTAATATTCTCTCAAAGAGCCTGAGGGACACATACAAAGTGGATGTAGATGTTTTCAGATCAAAACTTGATCTTTTCCTATCGAGAGTCCCATATGAACCTGGTTCATCTTATTCATCAAATGCCAGAAGGCTCTAAATAATAACATCGTAGCAAAATGGCGGTGCACCAGCATGGCCACAGCTCTAAGCTGAAACTGATTTTACAAAAATGTATGTATGTATACACACACACAAACGCAGCGCGCACACACACACACACACACACACACACACACACACACACACTCACAGACACAGACACCACACACATATATATCAGGTCTATTCGCATATTCACCGATCCTGGAGCTTAACTATGGTTTATCCATAGCACTTACTCAGCATTACCTGACACCTTTGGGTCTCAGTGACACCCTTACCTCTCATAACCCTCCCCCTCTCTCTCTATCAATCTATCTATCTATCTATCTCTATCTATCTATCTATCTATCTATCTATCTATCTATCTATCTATCTATATATCTATCTACCTATCTATCTATCTATCTATCTATCTATCTATCTATCTATCTATCTATCTATCTATCTATCTACCTATCTATCTATCTATCTGTCTATGTATCTATCTATGTATCTATCTATCTATCTATCTATCTATCTATCTATCTATCTATCTATCTATCTATCTATCTATCTATCTATCTATCTATCTATCTATCTATATATATATATATATATAATATATATATATGCGCTTCCATACACAAGATGTATGTGTCTGCGTTTGTATTGGGGTGTCAGAAAATAAGAACACCTGACGTTTTGTGTCTCTAATCTTCATTGCACTCCTATGAACCCAACAGCATGCAAATCGTTTTGTTTTTGTTTTGTTTTTCTTTTTGTTTTTTCGTCAATTGAGAATCGGAAAACATGCAAGTAGGATATATATAGAGAAGAGGGGGGAATGTAAAAATTGTGATATTAATATTTAAATACCTCAAGTATTAACTCTGCGTGAATTCATGTTATCAGGTTTGATCTAAACGTCGTAATCATGTTGAGAAGAGGGTCAGATAGGCAATAGAGCAGGCACAATAACACAGCCATCTCATTATGGTTTATATGCCAGTAACAGTTAAGAAAAGAAAGTAAGAAGGAAAAAGTAATCATTACATTTCCTTGTACATGGCCAATGGCAATAACAATAACAACTACAACAGCGATAATGATAATGTTGATTACAATGGAAAATGTTAACGGCAATAAAAATGCCATCGAGAACAATTCGTAAGAACAAATAGCAGTATTTACAAATATATATAAAACTGATAAGAATCACAACAGCAGCAGCAACAGCAACAGCTGCAGCAACAGTAATAATATCATCATCATCGTCGTCATCATTATCGTCGTCATCAGCTGCAACTATAAAATCTGCTGCAGAAGAACAACATCAGAAAAGCTAAGGTAGGAAACATCAACGGCAATATGAGCAAATATTTTTTCGATAATATATATATATTTTTTGTGTATATATATATATACATATATATTATATATATATATATATATTATATATATATATATATATATATTATTATATATATGTATATATATATATATATATATATATATGTATATATATATTGTATATATTATATATATATATATACATATATATATATATATTAATATATACATACATATATATATTATACATGGCATATATATATATTTATTATATATATATATCGATATATATATATACATTATGTTGTATGTATGTATGTATGTATGTATACATACATATATATATATATATATATATACTACAAATATATACATACATATATATATATTTATATACATATATATATATATATATATATATGCTTCTTCTACGGGTATGAGTAAGTATCTCATCTACTTCTTTGCCACACGTATCACTGACGAAGGGAGGGTTCTTTTTGAACTAACCCTGAAATCGGTCTGATATTGTAATAATGGATGTTTTAGAAATTTCTGTTGGCCTTTTTTCGAATAGCGTGCGTACTGGGGAAAAAATTATACGGTAAATGGACAATATGTCCAATTTTTCGGCATATTTGGCATTAGAAATTTTTTCGTTTGCCCTTATTTATAAGTTGTTTATAATTTAACCTTTAAAGGTAATTTTTAATATGCTGGCCATTGATAAAAAATTTTTTTTCGAAAAAATTTTATCCTGCATTAGATATAAATTTAATAGTGTTCACTTCCGGACTCTCCCACTCTGTGAGTGCTTCAGTCCAAATCGCACGTGTCTTGAACGGGCTGTAGTATTTCTATTTTGGATTTATTTGGGGTACTTAGTTGTGCTCATGACTTAGCGTTTGCTTCTTCCATGGGTATGAGTAAGTATCTCATCTACTTCTTTGCCACATGTATCACTGACGAAGGGAGGGTTCTTTTTGAACTAACCCTGAAATCGGTCCGATATGGTAATAATGGTTTTTTTTAGAAATTTCTGTCGGATTTCTTTCGAGTAGCGTGCGTACTGGAGAAAAAATTATATGGTAATGGACAATATGTCCAATTTTTCGGCATATTTGCATTAGAAATGTTTTCGTTTGCCCTTATTTATAAGTTGTATATATATATATATATATAATATATATATATATATATATATATATATATATATATATATATATATATATATATATATATATATATATATATACATACATATATATATATATATATATATATATATATATATATATATATATATATATATATACATATATATATACATACGTACATACATACCTACATATATACATATATATATGTATATATATTTATATCATATAATATATTATATATATATATACCGCCAACGTTGCCCAAACGACCTGAACATTAGCTTCAAGGTTCATCCAAGACTGGTACCACGAGCCATACGTCACCTGCCCAATTCAAGATCACAGCCTACATGTACACTACAACATAATTTCTTTTCCTCAACAGACCCTGCCCTATTTAACATTGTCCCAAAAGAGACCAAAGAGGAACAGGATCCCATCAACTTTAAACGGAGTCTGGATAGATTCCTTCAAGGAATACCAGATAAGCCACCCATAATTGGATACAACTCACCCAACAAAAACTCACTACTTGAATGGACCATAAACAAATCTTGACTTAAACAGAATTCAAATAATCCTATCAGGTGGTGCTATTAAGTTAGATATGGCCTGGACCAATCATTGGTCGAAATATATCTAAGTTACCTAAGTTATATATATATATGTACCATAAATTGGGTCTTCGAATTCGTCTATACTCCGTTGCTATCAATATTTCTAAGTGGCCCTCATGTAAGTGCAAACAATTGTTATTGATAGATCAAATTCTTTCTGATCGATTTATGATTAATGATTAATGACATACCAGTCATTATCGTCTTACGTTTCTTTCCAGTTGAGCAAACTTCATTGTTAATGAGACATATCATAAACCTTTTTTAATATATGATTTGAGGGAAATTTAGTTATTATTTCTCGTAGATCAAACAACCAGTTATATTTATCTTAAAAATGTGAACAAAAATGTTGCGAGAGGAATCAACACGTCTCAACGAAACAGAAATAGAAGGCCCGAAATTTTTGGGGAGGGTGCCAGTCAATAAGATCGACCCCAGAACGCAACTGCTGCTTCATTTATCAACCCCGAAAGGATGAATGGCAAAGTCGACCTCGCCGGAATTTGAATTCAGAACATAAAGACAGATGCAATACCTATTTCTTTACTACCTACAAGGGGCTAAATACAGAGAGGACAGACAAACAGATTAAGTCGATTATATCGACACAGTGAATAGCTGGTACTTAATTTATCGACCTCGAAAGGATGAATTTGAACTCAGAACTTAAAGACAGATGAAATAACGATAAGCATTTCACCCGGCGTGCTAATGTTACTGCCAGCTCAACGCCTTGGAATTGGTTAAAAATTGGAATTGGTTAAAAGAGAACTAATAAAACATCAATAAAAACAAAGCCTTTCAATGATTCTCGTTATGGCTGTGTGGTAAGAAGCTTGCTTCCCAACAACATGGTTCCGGGTTCAGTCCTTCTGCGTGGCACCTTAGGCAACTGTGTGCTACTTGTAGCCTCGGACTCATCAAAGCCTTATGAATGGATTTGGCAGATGGAAAATGCAAGAAGCCCGTCATATATATATATATATATTATATATATATATATATATATGTTGTGTGTGTGTGTTTGTCCCTCGACCATGGTTTTGGCAGCCGATGTTGGTGTGTTTACGACCACCGTATCTTAGCGGTTCGGCAAAAGGGAACGATAGAATGAGTACTAGGCTTACAAAGAATAAGCCCTTAGGTCGATTTGTTCGACTAAAGGCGGTGTCACAGCATGGCCGCAAGCAAATGACTGAAACAAATATAAGTATAAAAGAATAAACACCCTCTAGGATACTTATAAGATATTTTAAAGGCGGCGAGCTGGCAGACACGTTAGCGCGCCAGGCGAAATGCTTACCGGTATTTCGTCTACCGTTACGTTCTGAGTTCAAATTCCGCCGAGGTCGACTTTGCCTTTGATCCTTTCGGGGTCGATAAATTAAGTACCAGTTACGCACTGGGGTCGATGTAATCGACTTAATTCGTTTGTCTGTCCTTGTTTGTCCCCTCTGTGTGTAGCCCCTTGTGGGTAATAAAGAAACATATATATGTACAGCACAGAACAAAATGCAGAGCTGCAATTACGTTCTGAGTTCAAATTCCGCTGAGGTCGACTTTCATCCTTTCGGGATTCGATAAAATAAGTACCAGTTGAATATTGGGGGCGTTAAAACAACCACAAGTCAAGCTCTGGGGTCGGTGAAATCGACGAGCCCCCATATCTCCACAGATTTCAGGCTATTCTTTTATTTGTTTCTGTCATTTGACTGCGTCCATGCTGGAGCACCGCATTTAATCAAACAAATCGACCCTCGGACTTATACTTTGTAAGCCTTGTACTTATTTTATTGGTCTCCTTTTTGCCGAACCGCTAAGTTATGGGAACGTAGACATATCAACATCGGTTGTCAAGCGATGTTGGGGGTACAAACACAGACACACAAACACACACCACACACACAAACACACACACATATATATACGAGGGCTTCTTTCAGTTCGGCTACCGAACCCACTTATAAGGCTTTGATCAGCCCAAGGCTATAGTAGAAGACACCTGCCCAAGGTGCCACCAGTGGGACTGAACCCGGAACCATGCGGTTGGCAAGCCGACTACTTACCACGCAGCCACTCCTGCGCCTGTAGTAGAAAGGATTATTATTATTATTATTATTATTATTATTATTATTATTATTATTATCATTATTATTATTATTATTATTATGAAGGCAGCGAACTAGTAGAATCGTTAGCGCGCTGGACGAAATGCTTAGCGATATTTCGTCTGCCGTTACGTTCTGAGTTCAAATTCCGCCGAGGTCGACTTTGCCTTTCATCTTTCGGGGTCGATAAATTAAGTACCAGTTACGCACTGGGGTCGATGTAATCGACTTAATCCCTTTGTCTGACCTTGTTTGTCCCCTCTGTGTTTAGCCCCTTGTGGATAGTAAAGAAATAGGTATTTCGTCCGTCGCTACGTTCTGAGTTCAAATTTCGCTGAGGTCGACTTTGCCTTTCGTCCTTTCGGGGTCGATTAAATAGTACCAGTTATGCACTGGGGTCGATAAAATCGACTTAATCCCTTTGTCTGTCCTTGTTTGTCCTCTCTGTGTTTAGCCCCTTATGGGTAGTAATGAAATAGGTATTTCGTCTGCCGCTCTACGTTCTGAGTTCAAATTCCGCTGAAGTCGACTTTGCCTTTCATCCTTTCGGGGTCGATGAACTAAGCGCCCCCTTCCCCCAAAAAAATTTTTATAGCTTTGTGCCTAGAGTAGAAATAATAATAATTATTATCATGAAGTGAAGAACATCTTTCTTTCTGCTGAAGCGGCAAAACAGCCTTGGAACGACCTTTAGCTACCTCCCTTTAACTTGTAAGCGTTAATCTCGGCGAGTCTGGCAAACCTACCCAATCTCCCTCAGACAATGTATAGCCTTGTGCTTATGTTAGAAATCATTATTGTTGAAATCAAGAAAACATTATCACCGGTGTATATGTTCAGGCAATTCCAACATCAATTGTTTATTTTCTTGTTTTAAAGTTTTATTATCAATAATTCACATATGTCTTCCTGCTTTCACTGTCAGACCATTTCAATCCGTGACAAAACTAACAAAAGTATAGAGTATTTTCAAAAATAAAATATATTTCGCATAAAATTTCAGAATAATTTCTCCTTTATTTCTTATTTATTTCTTGTTTCCCAACTTTACATTTCTGACAGTTTGATATTAACTCGCGCAACAATACATTTAGCTGTTCAGTTTTTCTCTCTCTTCCTCCCTTCCTCTTCCTCTCCTTCTCTCTCCCTCTACTCTACACCATTGTCTCCTTGTTATGTTTTTCTATTTTACTCTGATTCACTAAATGTACTATTACAAGCGAAGTGTTAGCAGAATATGCTTGCCTGCATCTTAATTTCATCGTTACAACCAACGACCCTTATGATCCTTCAACTATTGTCTTATGTCCGTCTCTCACAAAGTCGAACAGATGCCACCTGCAGGTGATGGCTGCTCAATACACAACAATAGATTGTCACTAAGCCATGGACGTGGTAATAGCGGTGTGGCTTGAATTCATTAATATTTTACTAGCTTTCAGAATACTTATGTACGGCGTCCTGCACTGAACACAAGTACACACTTTATACACAGTTACCTTCTCTTCTATATAACTAAAGGGGGTGTGGCTGCGCTCACCGTTTCCGTTCTGTATGTTTGTTGGCCAACCTGAACGGCAGTGATTGTGTGTGGAGCAGAGTGTTGATGATATGATAGAAGGAAACAATGAGAAAATCTTTAAGGTGAATCAGTTAAAAATTGTTTCTAGTCCAGCAAAAACACATTACCAAAATGGCTTAGAACACGGCTCATTGGATTTTCATGTTTGATTTGTTTTCTACCACATATTTCGGTTGGATTATCAAAATTCGGTTGAGGTCAAATCAGTTCAGTCCTTAGATACTTTTCTTTGTGCTAAGACAAAAGTTTACACTTAGTTCATTGGCGCTTTGACGAAGACAAGTTTTTCTATTCATTTCTGTCACAATTGCAGGCAAAAAATCTCTCTTCATTTAAAATACTGTTGACATTGTTATCATAAAAACAGAAATTTTACAGTTAAAACACGAAGGCATAGCAAAGGAGCAACACTAGCTGTATCATTAGTTATATATATTTCTTTACTACCCACAAGGGGCTAAATATAGAGGGGACAAACAAGGACAGACAAAGGGATGAAGTCGATTATATCGACCCCAGTGTGTAACTGATCCATTTTTAATCGACCTTGAAAAGATCGAAAAGACCGGCCTCGGCGGAATTTGAACTCAGAACGTAGCGGCAGACGAAATTCCGCGAAGTATTTCGCCCGGCGTGCTAACGTTTCTGCCAGCTCGCCGCCCTTATCATTAGTTATATAAAATACATATTCTGGCTTTTATATATTTCTTCAGCCCAATATTAAGTTAGATCAAAGCTTCTCCAGTCATGATACATCGTCTTTTTTCAAACTATGTAGGACCATATTATCTAAAGTGTTTCTTTTTTCTCATTTAAAACAGCGAATGATTTGACAGGAATTTACTTGGTATTTTCAGCAGATCTGGACCACGTGTAACCACTGGCTTGAGAATTTGAAGAGACCGATATATTAAATTGGTTTGTTAGTGTTTGCTTACTCACGGATGTCACGGAATTAAAGGATAATCACCTCCATCCATTTGTACATTCTAATCTATCTTTAAAAACCTTTGATCCTTTGACGATTACATTTTGTAAAGTGCAGTAAGAACAGAAAATGCATGCAGCTGCGCAGGCAAAAAGATTTGGCCTGAGTCCAAGAAACTTTGGAAATAGTTTTTTTCTAAAATCATTTTATTGGAACAACATCGACTTGCACAATTTCGAGGTACTTTTCTGCAGCCAAGTGGACTCTGCTATTTCGGAGTTACTCTTTTACTCTTTTACTTGTTTCAGTCATTTGACTGCGACCATGCTGGAGCACCGCCTTTAGTCGAGCAAATCGCCCCCATGACTTATTCTTTGTAAGCCTAGTACTTATTCTATTGGTCTCTTTTACCGAACCACTAAGTTACGGTAACGTAAACACACCAGCATCGGTTGTCAAGCGATGTTGGGGGGGGGGACAAACACAGACACACAAACACAAACACACACACACACACACACACACACACACACACATACATATATATACATATACATATATACGACGGGCTTCTTTCAGTTTCTGTCTACCAAATCCACTCACCAGGCTTTGATCGACCCGAGGCTATAGTAGAAGACACTTGCACAAGGTGCCACACAGTGGGACTGAATTCGAAACCATGTGGTTGGTAAGCAAGCTACTTTATTTCATAAATTTGTCATATAGACAGTACAAAGAGCTTTGCGGGCTGGACAAACACATTAATGAATGAAAATGAATTATAATGAATAAATGAGAGACGAAACCCAACACCCGCCGATTGGATTTTTCTCGAAAACATATTTTCTTTTTTTTTTTTTTCTTAAATCAATATAAAGTTTCAAACCTTTTAGAAAGAGGAGGCACTAAAACCTCTACAAAATAGTCCAAAAAGGTGAGGTTTCAAACTCTGTAACGAGGGTCTTTCACCTCTTACTCTTCGATATATCCATCGATATCTTCAATGCCGCTTGAGTTCCTGTATCCCGCCATTTCCCATGCCTCACTCATGTAGGACATGTAAGTCGTGTAAGGGCCACCCGGCCATATGCGACACTCCTCCCAAAATCCTTTAAGCCTTTCCCACAAGGGAAACCTTATGACCTCCACAGCTATCTGCGGAGGCCATTCGGGATCCCGTGTGAAGGGCATATCTACTGTTTCTTTATGTTCTTCTACTATTTTTTCCACCTCCCCGCCCTTGTAGAAAAAGATAATTAATTGATCATCTTTAAGGGTGGGGGTGGTATCTTCCACCGTGGGTGGCACAACTTCGGGGCATGCAGTCGGCACATCATCTCCCTGCTGAGATGACCCGTTCTTCTTCTTTCTTTTTTTCTTTTCTTCCTGGCTTCGGGAGAGTGGAGCTCTTCCGCTTTGTCCGGAGACTTTCCCCCGCCTCCCGAAGCCTTAGGTTCCTTCGGCGGGCAACTATTGTTGTCAAGCGGTAGTGTGGGACATACACAAAGGCGCGTGCGCGCGCGCGCACACACACACACACACATATATACGACGGGCTTCTTTCAGTTTTCGTCTACCAAATCCACTCACAAGTCTTGGGCCGTCCCGAGGCTATAGTAGAAGATACTTGCCCAAGCTGCAACGTAGTGGTACTAAACCCGGAGCCCTGTGGCTGGGAAGGAAGCATCTTACCACAAAACCACGCCTAATATTATAAAATTTCTAACCTTATTTCGTCGTGGTAACTTTGGATGATTTTCAAATAATCGTGTTACTCACATCTATAACTTACAGACAAATCCTACCTCTCTAAATGATTATATATAATCTAAATAGGATTTTCAAATAATCGCAGTACATTAACCTAAATTTTATAGACAATTAAAAAGAAAAAAATATTAGGAAGATAATCTATTCATATAAAAATGTATAAAATGGCGCTCTTTTGAAAGGTTAAATATCCTTTTTACTTAAAAAATTGTTAAATCTCATTGAAAGACTCCTTGTTTGTGGTACTACAAAATATTTTCATGGTACCCTGGGAGGTCTGGTATCTCACTTCGGGAAACAGTGGTCTCAACCACAGCTAAGTTAACCTCCTCCGCTGGACCTCGGAATGAACCTTATTTACAACCAAGTGAAGTGGGCCATTTGAGAAGTCACAATAGTCTCGGGCATATATATATATATATGGAAGAATGAACTACCTTGTGACAGTAAGGTAGAAAGCCTTATGCCTCGAACAAGCATTCACGCTTGTGCTGTTGGTTAACACGAACCACCGAGTCACCAGCTGCAACAGTCTGTCCTAATAACAGATGTCAGTTTATTGTTGAATAAAGTAACAAAATTCTGAAACAATTCTGGTGATAAAATATTATTAATAGGAACAAGAGAGCAACGTTGATACAACTATTTGTTTACATAGGTAAAGAAAAAAGAAAAATAAAGAACTGACTTGAGAGACGTGAAAGAGAAAAGATTTTCCAACTTTATATTCAGGTCAACAGATGGCGCCAGTGCTTTGGAAGTCATTTTACATTTCAAAGAAAATTGAAATCGATTTAAGGAAACAAACTATTTCTAGAGAGATATTTTGTGAATAAATGTGGCCATATATTGAAGTAAAGCAAATATCGACTCCTACTTCTTATTTAATTAAATATACAAGTACTAATTAACAGAGGTTGTAAATTTAGTAATTTATGGATTCAATTTTAGTTCCATATTTATAAGAGTTTTCCTAAAATTTCCAGATTTAGAACTTAAAAAAAAAAAAAGTTGATGTTTCTGTTTCTCTTCACTTCGGTTCTGGTTTTTCAACCCATCACACCCTGCCTTTCACATGCAAACGGCTAATATAATATATTTGCGAGGGACATTATTTGGCTCCTATATTGCACTATATACTATTAAAATTATATCTAAGTTAGTAAACATTTTGCCTAAACAAGTTATCTTACTTAAATACTATGAAGTCACGTTTGTTTGATCCCGAAGATTCGGTACCTGGAATAAGTGAAACATACAGAAAAATTACCTTAAAAGGTGAGCAGAAATATCATGAGCATCTTCATAGTGAGATACGTTAGCATCTAGCAGGTGAGTCTATAGGTTTAATTACTTAATCTTTTCTGCTCTAGGCACAAGGCCCGATTAGATCGAACCCAGTACACAACTGGTACGCAATTTATCGGCCCCGAAAGGATGAAAGGTAAAGTTGACCTCGGCGGAATTTGAACTCAGAACGTAGCGACATACGAGATACCTATTTCTTTATTGCCCACAAGGAGCTACACACAGAGAGGACAAACAAGGACAGACAAACGGATTAAGTCGATTACATTGACCTCAGTGCGTAACTGATACTTATTTTAATCGACCCCGAAAGGATGAAAGGCAAAGTCGACCTCGGCGGAATTTGAACTCAGAACGTAGCGGCAGGCGAAATACGGCTACGCATTCCACCCGGCGTGCGAACGTTTCTGCCAGCTCGCCGCCTTGGTTTGTTTGATACAAGATGGATGGTTGTACACCAGCTAACTTATGCAACAACTAATTGAGGCATGAACACAAATTGAAAGACAAGACTGGTCAAGAGAGTGTGGTAGTTTGGTAAGAAGCATAACCGGAGTTTCTTGTTAAAGGTCGACGTAATCAGCCACAGCAAAGAGCGAGACACTAAACTACGATAGTTTGCTTGAATTTTTGTTACTAGTTTGATTGGTTATATGTGATTGGAAAATATGTTTAAATTGAACAATGGCAGTCACTAGTAAATATCTTAACCTTTTTATCCTGTCAGGCAAAGAGAGCAACAGATGTTAATATAACTCACAAGATTTGTTATTTAACAAGGAATTGGCAAAGAACTTGAAATATTCGATGTTATCTACTTATATTTTCTTACTAAATTTACTATGGACTTTTCTTTTGTTTTGAACTCTTGTAGTTTTCACTTTATGTCTTTGAATGCGAATATGTCTAACAATGTCGGAATGCAATTACGTTTATTACACCATACTTTTTAAAATCGTATTTTTAGTTCATAGAATGAAATTTACTTTAAAAAATGATCTCCCGTAGACATTGGACAAAATAATAAATTGAAGCAGAAATTTCGAACAAAGATGTATGAGAATAACGTCAACGACTGAAGAAATCGAAACCGAGCACCAGTGACGAATGTCTGCATAATCTATTACACTAGAATTACTGTAGGATTCTAAGAGTTCGCCTGTAATGGGATGCACCAGGATAACCTATTATCTGTTTTATGAAGGCAATTATTACCAGAAATCTCTACTCATCATTTTATGAATCATTTAACGATTAATATTATCTTTGTTATTTTCCCGCTTTGCACGGCAGATATCTCTGACCATGTCTTCGATTAGTTATGCTTCTCCGCAGCTTGCTGGAGTAGGAAGTGGGTATATACTCTGAGTGGAACATTGAAATACTAGTGTGGAATAAACGTTTCGTTAGAATTTATATGTAAAACTGATAGTTTATCCTTACTACACGTCAACCACCGCCACCACCAAAAACAAACATAGATACCATTATAGCCTATCATTAAATGTATGGTTCGTTATTATTATTATAAATGTTACGGCAAAAATTATTATTATTATTATTATTATTATTATTATTATTATTATTATTATTATTATTATTATTATTATGTGAGAGAACACTGCATGCCATCGGAGTGACACTAGGTTACAAATATACGAAGCCCAGTATATCCATCCTAACTACCTGTCTGATAAAGATACACCAGGAACATGAATCACAGGCATAAGTACGCAACATGGTGACCTTATATCAAGATGAACAGTGCAAGACCTTGCGGGGCGGGGGTGCAGTTAAAATTGTCTTCAAGTCGAGTAGCCCATCCGGCTCAAAAGGTCTCTGAATAAAGGTTGTTGAAGATGATGAACAAAACACCCCTGTTTTCAGAGGTGAATTATTCAAACCCAAAGAATTCTTCTCAACACATGGCAATGATGCTCTCCCACTACTTCTGCTCGTGATCAGAGATGCACATATCGTCAGCCATTAAGGGTCATGCCTAACTGGTTACAGTCAAGCAACTGACAAGCAATTCTGAGGTATTGAGCAGAATATTTGTTGTAGCACAGCTTTTATACAAAGACAAAACAGTGTATATGATAACACTTCCAATTAGTTAAGATCAGAATCAATCTAAGCTTATTATTATTATTATATTATTATTATTATTATTATTATTATTATTATTATTATTATTATTGTTGTTGTTGTTGTTATTGCTGTTTATTATTATTATTATTATTATTATTATTATTATTATTATTATTATTATTATTACTATTATTATTATTATTGAGGTGACCTGACACAGGCGTTAGCGCGTAGGATAAAATACTTAGCGGCATTTCGTCTGTCTACAAATTCCGCCGAGGTTGACTTCGCCTTTCATTCTTTCGGAGTCGATAAAATAAATACCATTTGAGCATTGCGGTAGATGAAATCGCTGCCCTTGTGCCAAAATTTGAAACCATTATTATTATTATTATTATTATTATTATTATTATTATTATTATTATTATTATCATTATTATTATTATTACACCCACATTAGCGAAGGCGGAGGTATTGTTTTCAGTCGTGTTTGTTTGTCCGTGGGGAAGATAACTCAAGACGGATGGATTCGGATGAAACTTTCAGGGATGTTTGTTCTTATGACTGGCACGAACTGACTAAATTTTGGCATCGATCGGGCACCGGACAAGAATTCTTGATTATTTACTATATTTACTTTACATGAAATATTACGATCTTAAGTTCACTTTCAAGTCTTTTTCTGATTATCTCCCTTGAAAGCACGCTTATGGTTTCCACGTGAATTATGGTGGCGTTGCTGTTTCCAAAGTTTTATTTTCGTTTCTCTATTATTAATTTTACTCACGTCTGTATCTTAGTAGAAACTTATGGATAAAGAAATCAAACTATATAAACAAACGGCAGCAAAACCGTTCAGAAATTAAATAACACTAACACATTAAGTACCAATAATAAATTTAATTTATCCTCGATAATATTTAGTTTTGCCAATTATGAATATGTCGCTCTTGTTTAAACCTCTTACCTGCTTGATAATTGCATTTCTAACTCAGCCTCGAAGGAAGCTTTACTTCTTGGATTCATGTTTTTGTACACAACGATGTTGTTAAAACTCCGTTAACAATACCGTATTCAGGTCCGTTCCGTTTCTTTTTGCGCAAGGATAAATTTTTCAATATAGACTTTAACGGTCGGAAAGATACCTATATCAATGGATCGACTCAAAAAGGCCTTCATTGAGAAAACTGTCTCTGTTCCCACTGTAGACGATACACACACACACACACACACACACACACACACACACAGCATTACAAACACGGCCCGCACACGCACCTTCACGTTCTATGACTACCATTGGGGACGATCAGGTACCGGAAAAGGATTCTGGATTATTTTTCCGCTTTTTTTACTTAATTTTTGAGAGCGGTCGGGGTTCATTTTGCAGTATTTGTCATTTCATGTTTCTCATACTTTGTCCTATTTTCCCCTTGTTTTGTGTCCCCATATGTAATATATTGTCCCCTCTGTGTTCGCCCGTTGGTGAGTAATAAAAAGATTAGCAAGTTGGTGTTGCCTTGGTGGACGTTTGAGCTTTTTAAGTGCTCTTGTTATTATGTTTTATTATAAGCTACTGGCCAGAAATATCGTTTTTAAAGGAGTTTAAAGACCATTCTCTTTATGTTGTAAGTTTAAATACCACCCATGTTGAAAGTTGTTTCTAATCCTCCAAAGTTCAGTCAGAAAGGCACCAGTAGTGTATTGGAGTCGATTTAATCAACTGCATTCTTTGTTGTGTAGAAAAAAAAGAGAAATTTACCATTAATGTAGGCGAAAGGTTTCTTTGAGAGGGGTCAGTGTAGGAAGATAGACCTAAAGATACGACGCTGAAATGGCATGAAAACCGCTGTTATTGTTCCCAATCTTTCAAAATGAAGATACCAATTAGCTAATGAAGGAGTTTCAAAACTATTACTCAATTTGTTAGATACAATAATGAAATATTCTTGGTATCCCATTCTTCCGCCTCTACCATTGTAGGATATATCGGATGACATCGCTCTAGATATGCTTCAATAGCCAGGCTAGTAATGATAAGAATATCTTAGAGCATAAAATATGTTATATGAAGGTTGGCCGATATCGAAATAACAAATAAAATAACAATCAAAATTTTATAAAGTAATTAAGACATCTATACTGTATTCGTGTCACCCCAATAAGGACTCCATTGTTTCTTTCGACAAGACAATGCTTCTCGGCTAAAGTTCCAAGTTTGTTTAAGAAATAATTTTTAAAATCATAACGAAATACAAGTGTAGAAAAAAAAATTCCGATAACATGCTGATCTTCAAACGTATATTTGTTTGGAGAGATGAGATGAATGTAGATAATATTGCCATTGATGGAGTGCAGATTTCGAAGCCTGTCATAATCGACATGGATTTCAAAGTAAAATACAAGCGAAGTGAGTTTATATTTATATTCCATGTTTTAAAGAAAAGGCATTAGTGATGAGCATATTAGAGTTAGATCATAACAAAACGGCAGCAGTTCAAATAGGCAGAAGTTATGTTAAAACCTGCAAAATTCTTTTGAATATAAAGTGAACACTAAATTTTATGTTCTAATAATGATTTTCTTTCATTTTTTTTTTCTTTTCGCGTTTGCCAAATGTTCAACGTTAATCGTCGCTGTTTATAATGTCGGCCTAACTTGAATGATTTTTGTGAAATTTTTCATAGATTTGAAGCATTAGTGGCTGTCTCGATTTTAAAGAGGCGTTTTTATTTATTACTTAATGCACAACTTTTTCAATTATATTTTATTATTGTTGTCCATTTTGTTCTTATTGGGAGAAAAATTCTCTCTTACTGCAATTTTCGATGTAGTTTCATTTAATTTTATTGACGCATCAGTGAAATTTCTGCAACTTAATATTTTAACACTGTTTTAAGCATTCCACCCACCTTCCAACCATTAAATTATTCCTTTTCCTCTTTTATTCAACAGTATACTGCTGTGTATACGTGTTAATTTGTTGAACTTTTGATGGTTTTTTACGTTAAGCAATAATCTCATCTCAAGTGCATTATTAAATTCAATAACGCATCACCATTTGACTGGTTATAGGTTGCGCTCGTGGCGATATTTAAAACTATCTATTTTACACTTTCCTTTTATACATTAAAACTTAAATTACGATCAATTTGTTGGGGAAAAGGAGCTTATGAAATATAGGTAATTAAATGCCAGCTTTACGATAAAACCTTACCAGATCACTTTCAGCCATAATTTTCCGATTTTTCGTTGGTCGGCTGAAAGGTTTCAAATGAATTTTTAGTCATCTTCTTTTTCTATCTATCTATCTATCTTTGCTCACCTCTTTATATGTCAATCTAGTTTGAGTATTATGTATGACCAAATATGACCGCTTGTTTCTTTCGCCTCTCCATTGATTGACACTATACTCTGATGATTTACATCCAAAGAATTGTGAGTAATTTAATAACAAAAATCCTAAAAGGAAATAATTTTATTAGAAAAAAAATTAGCATATTGTTTCAGCCTATCATGTCTGTACTTTCGTTCTATATACATTTATACACTCACATACGCGCACAATAGCCATTTTTGATGTCTTTACATCATAAAAAGTAACCAAGAGACGTTGAAGCATGCCTCGCGTTGCACTGAGGTTTCTGTCTCATCTCCCGACCCATGCTCACACACAGCGTTTTCTTGACGCGTGACTTGAGCTTCGAGAAGCTAACGATAACTAAACATTATTTCTTGGTGTATTTTTCTCTTTTTGTTTGATTTGGTGTTGGGGAACTGGACCGGGAAAATTTTGCATTTTACTTCAGATGCATGCACGGATGTATGTATGTATGTATGCATGTATGTATGTATGTATGTATGTATGTATGTATGTATGTATGTATGTATGTATGTATAAAGCAGCAGACTAGTTGAGTCGTTAAAGCCTCGATGTATTTATTTCGAGTCTGAGTTTCTCACAAAGGATTGAGCATGATTTTAGCAAAGCGTTTTCACCATTAGAATATATTTCGCTAAGGATGCCTAATAAGACCGAAATATGTCGGAAATTATCACCATAATCATCAAATATCAGGCTCATTTTCACAGCAACACTCTATTAAATTTTAAATCAATTTCAGTGTTCCCTCCCTTATCTTCCTTGGTCAGAATTGTCATTACTACTACTGAATTTTCTCACTTTTGTTGAGATTTGAATAGATTAAAGCAACCTTTGGTTCCACTACATTAAGCATATTAGCCTGCACTTAGCTATATGTTTTTTGTTTGCACACAAACACATTCCTGAAAATTTTCCGCTCTAGAGTTGAATTGGAATAGCAAAGTCTTCCTGGGTTTTGCCCTTATAATCACCGCTACCGACTCGATACAGCAATCATCTGACCCAATACGCAACCGACTCAACCAGCTGGTATGTTTAATATTAAGGCAGGTGATACAATTGCTTCTGAGGATAAACAGAGGAGGATCAGCTGGATTCTTTCTTGCGTTTATTATGCTGGGATATTTGGTTGATCCAGTAGCGTTCTAGATAATGGTACTAATTACTTGAGTGCCCTGTGAATGCATCAAGCAGTTGTGTGACTATGATTTTGAAGTTAGTCATGCATTGAAACAAAGGCTGCCCACTGTTCGGTGACTGGTTGTCAGTATATTCAATGCATGGAACATTATAGGTTAAAAATGCAAAAAAAACAAAACATTTGCTGGGAACAAAACAATAACGATAACAGTCAATGAATGCTTTTAGGTTTTCTCGTTCAATCTTCGCAGCGCTCTGAGTTCAAATACTGGAGAGGTCACAATTGAGTCACGCCACATCGGAGATCGAGAGGCAACGAGTTAGTGACTGCCTCATATCTTCCTACACTTTAACCACTGCTCTGTGCACCCGTTTTGTAGTGGTCTGGTAAAATACGAATACGTACTTGGCAAAACAATGTGCCTTGTGGTCAAAGAGATTGGGGTGGAGTGGGTTAGTTTATGGACGGTTGGTTTGTGCCTGTAATGTCAAATGTGTTCGTCTGGTGGAGTTCTAATTGAAACTTCCAAAAAGTCTGATATATCATCTAATCATTCATCATAATTTTTATTGTTGGTTTTTGCTAATATTACTGCTACTATCACCCACCACCACCACCACCATCGTCATCATCATCATCATCATCATTATCATCACCATAAACCAAATATAATTTTTCATGTTTTTACTCAGATTTTCAGTACATCTGGTGCAACTTTCATGCGTCGCAGAGTTGGGGAAGCATTTAAGGCTGAATGTCTGGTATCAACCGTAAAACATAGGGGTGGCTATATCATGGTGTCGTCCTGCATGTCTGCCACAGGAATCGAAGAAATGCTTTTATGTCAGGGAAGGATAAATTCAGCTACATATGTTTCTGTGTTATCAGATGTTAAAGAGCCATCAATTGTTAAATTATATTCAGGAGTGTCGAAAAACAGTGTTATCTTTCAACAGGACAACGCTCTATGTCATACAGCAAAGAATACACGTCAATGGTTTGAGACAAAATTGTTCACATGGACTGGCCAGCTCAAAGTCCCGATCTAAATCCGATCGAACACCTATGGGGAACTCTTGGCGAAGCTATCAGGAACACAACAATTGAAAATAAAGAGCATTTGTATCAAATGTTGAGAGGAGAACGGAGTAAATTTGCGCCTAGCACCTGCAAAACACTTGCTGATTCCATGCCTAACCGTATAAAAGCGTTGACTGATGCTAAAGGAAGGTCAGCCAGATATTAACGCTAAAGTATATTGTGAAATATACCATAATCTACCATGTACACGAGTTTCATTAACATTGAGATAGCAGAACCCCAAAATATTGGGGTGGCCTAATACTTATGGCCAAGGCTGTATATAAACTATAAAAAGTCAGGAGTTATGAAAGGTGAATATATTTATTCAACCACTTATGTTTGGATTACGACATTTTGCATCCTTCTTTATGTAATAATTTCAGTGTGTAATAAATTATGTTTATATCTTTGCTCTATACAACACAATTGTGTCGTCTGGATTTCAGCTGCTTGGAACTCTGCATCATACTCTTCTATATTGAATTACTAAGCAATCTGAGTCCATATAATATATTACACTACGTAAATATATATATATATATATATATATATATATATATATATATATATATATCACAATCAAGGAACGGCCATAATAGGCCATTCACCCACTAGAAATAACAGCCAAAAAGCTTCAACCGCAAAATAACATTAATTCCGTAAATCAGGAGAAAATTAAAAAACATTTACCCTGAAATTCCTTAGACGATGCACCGTTTCTTCTACTGTTTAATGGTAAATTAACCTGATTAAATTAAATCAAGCCAATCTACCATAGGCCCTTAGATTCATCAGTAAGGAATAGCCAAATCGGAACAGATATTTTTCACGAGGCATTCTCGTCCATGCCTCGCCAATATCTGACCTAGGTCAGATATTGGCGAGGCATGGACGAGAATGCCTCGTGAAAAATATCTGTTCCGATTTGGCTATTCCTTACTGATGAATCTAAGGGCCTATGGTAGATTGGCTTGATTTAATTTAATCAGGTTAATTTACCATTAAACAGTAGAAGAAACGGTGCATCGTCTAAGGAATTCAGGGTAAATGTTTTTTAATTTTCTCCTGATTTACGGAATTAATGTTATTTTGCGGTTGAAGCTTTTTGGCTGTTATTTCTAGTGGGTGAATGCCTATTATGGCCGTTCCTTGATTGTGATATTGAACTTAAAAATGGTTTATGACTATTTAATTTTTTCCCACTAGGCCGCTGGGGGCAAAAGAATTCTACAAAATTTTTTTACCTCCCTATATTGATTAATTATATATATATATATATATATATATATATATTGGAGGGTGGGGAACAAAACCTCCATATGCCCCGTAACAAAACTCCTAATCAATTTCAGTCTAATGAGAATTAGTTCAATGAATGACAATTTAGGAGCACAAGATACAAAAGATTCACAGCTAAGAAGTTCGTGAAATGTATACATCCATCATCAGCTTCCAAACAGATGTCATTATAGTTTTGACACCTGAGTGGTACCATTCAAACGGTGGTGTTAACAGCAGTGAAAGTATAAACTCTATGTGAAAGTAAATAGACAAGAAACAGAAGGTTTCCCTTAGAGGGTTATAGTCTTGCTGGTACACACCGCCTTGAAAAATTTATTCGCCCAAATTTTCCCAAGAATTTCTTTTAAGTCAAGTACTATTGTATGGACCGCTCTTTGTCGAACTACTAAGTTACTAGGACGAAAACAAAGTAACTCCGATTGTCAAGTGGTGAGAAACAAACATAAAAGTTCACACACACACACACACACACATATATAGGCGCGCGCGCACACACACACATGTGGTAAGAAGCTTGCTTACCAACAACATGGTTCCGAGTTCAGTCCCACTGCGTGGCACATTGGACAAGTGTCTTCTACTATAGACTCGGGCCGACCAAAGCCTTGTGAGTGGAATTGGCAGAGGGAAACTGAAAGAAGCCCTTCGTATATATATATATATATATGTGTGTGTGTGTGTGTGTGTGTGTGTGTGTGTGTGTGTGTCTTTGTGTCTGTGTTTGTTCTCCCACCATTACTTGACAAGCGATGCTGGTATGTTTACGTCCCCGAAATATAGCGGTTCGGCATAAGACACCGATAGAATAATTACTAGGCTTACAAAGAATAAGCCTTGGAGTGGATCTGTTCGACTTAAGGCGCTGCTATAGTATGGCTGCAGTCAAATGACTGAAACGTGTAAAAGAGTAAAAGAGTATATATATATATGAAACAAGAAGAAATGCACCATAATAGAAAACTAAGGAATCACTCGACAGATATCTCGTCTCCAAGATAAACTGTTAATCGACAGAATAAATTTTCGTACGTTTTATTGTTATATTAACCTTGGCTGAATGTTTTTCGTTTTTCTTTTCAAGTCGATTCGATAGCGCTAGGGATAAAGTCAAAACTAGAATGGTCGTATTAGCATTTTTATGATAAGTTAAGTTATTCCCCGGTGGGACCAAACCCGACTGGAGCAGGTAGCAAAACACTCATCATTTTTATTAGTAAGTCTCTATTTTCAGCGGCGCACCGTTCTACCCCTAAGAATTAATTTACATTCTGCAGTGAGAGTTAAATTCTTGATTTTCCGCACGGTATTAAGAGATACGAAACGACGAATCTCGCCTGGCTATTTTTGAATGCAATTTCATACTCTGTCTCCCATAACATAGGATATTAACATTGAAGTTAAGGCGGTGAGCTGGCAGAAACGTTAGAACGCCGGGCGAAATGCGAAGCTGTATTTCGTCTGCCGTTACGTTCTGAGTTCAAATTCCGCCAAGGTCGACTTTGCCTTTCATCCTTTCGGGGTCGATAAATTAAGTACCAGTTACGCACTGGGGTCGATATAATCGACCTAATCCGTTTGTCTGTCCTTGTTTGTCCTCTCTGTGTGTAGCCCCTTGTGGGTAGTAAAGAAATAGGTATTTTGTCTGCCGTTATGTTCTGAGTTCAAATTCCACCGAGGTCGACTTTGACCATCATCCTTTTGGGGTCGATTAAATAAGTACCAGTTGCGCACTGGAGTCGATATAATCAACTTAATCCGTTTGTCTGTCCTTGTTTGTCCTCTCTGTGTTTAGCCCCTTGTGGTTAGTAAAGAAATAGGTATTTCGTCTGTCTTTAAGTTCTGAGGTGAAATTCCACCAAGGTCGACTTTGCCTTTCATCATTTTGGGATCGATAAATTAAGTACCAGTTACACACTGGGGTCGATGTAATCGACTGGCCTCTTCCCACAAATTTCTGGCCCTGTGCCTTTAGTAGAAAGAATTATTTATATATTCATTTATTTATTTTATAAAAAGAATTATAAGCCTTCATTGTATATTGACAAGAAACCCGTGTAAACGGGATTTATACGCCCATGCTTAGCGGTATTTCGTCTGTCTTTAAGTTCTGAGTTCAAATTCCGCCGAGGTAGACTTTGCCTTTCATTCTTTCGGAGTCGATTAATTAAGTACCAGTTGCGTACTGGGGTCGATCCAATCGACTGCCCACCCCTCTCCCAAAATTTCGGGCCATGTGCCTAGAGTAGAAAAGAATATTGGAACTTGCAAACTATTAATGAGATAGATACTATTTCTTTAAATTCGCCCCCACCACGCAAAAAAAAATCACCCCTCATTGGGACCGTCTCTGTCAGTTGCGATGATCAAATGGCGAAATCTCTCACAGACTAAACCAGTTAATGAACGTGATTTTGTGTGGAACTTTACAGGTTTCTACTCCACTTTCAAAACAATGGTATGCTCAGGGCTGCGAATATAAAGTGATCGGATATAATCGATTGACTCGACTTTAATGTTTCATCGGAATCAATCAAATTATCGATTTTTGATCGGTGCAAGGCAAAGTCTGACTGGGTTCGAACACGGCACCCAATGAAATATAACTAAATACTGTAAATCCAGCATTCCCACTATTCCAGTTATTCATCTACCACTTCGTCTCTTGAGAATATTTAGCAAAAAAAAAAAAAAACGAAAAAAAAAAGCCGGTGCTGTAGAGTGGGAAGCGGGAGTAAAAAAATAAAGGAAAGTACTGCGAGGTGGAGAAAGAAGGAAAGAGACTTGCAATGCAATAAGATAATAAGAGATATTTATTCAAATGAGAAGACCATGCTATTGTTATTCACAATGATGTTTTCGTTAACGAGAATTGCACGTGATACTCACAATGTCCACGCGAGTTGTTTCTCTTAGTCGTCAACTGAAAATATGGCGCTGGTGTCGTGCGCCAATGACTGTGTGTCGCCTATTCGTTGACTAGACACTGAAAGCCACAACTTACTCCAAGTCATAGACTGAACAGCAACATTTAAAACAAGAACAACAACGTTGTAAACAAGCAAAATAATAACAGCAATAATGAAACAAAATCTACAACATAAGAAAACTAATAAAGATAAAAGGTGGGAAAGAGAGAGATAGAGGGAAGACATAACATAGATCGTTTGTTACTTTATGTTTTGTTTTGTTTTATTTGTGATGGTGTTATTGTTTTCCTTTATCTTACCATGATTTGCATAAATCTGCCATAAAAACGACTTAAGAAATTAATTTATCTTTTGCTTGCAAGCAGTTTCATCGTCACTCGGGTTGTCATCATTACTCAGGAATGATAGCGGTTGGTTTGTAATGGTCGGTGAACAGTCGATTCTTTTTATAGGATGGTAGGGAATGTTCAGCAACAACGTACTTACTACACAGAAAGAGCACACACAAACACACACACACGGACGTACGCACGCGCGTAAATATACTTTCCTCTTATCGGCTGCTAATTTTTTATTCACCAAAACACTAATAAATAAACTATTCCACTCATGAGACGGGAGTAGTAGCTGATTGGTAGAATTTCAGAGTAGCTCTCACTACCTCATGGAGAAGGGAAAATGGATAAGGAAATTGGTGATTGCTTAATAGCTTATTCAGTAATCCTTTAGAAAAACAATAATTAGCTGTTGATAACAGGAAGTATCTATCTATTTATCTTTCTATTTATCTATCTATCTATCTAGCTATCTATCTATCAATCAATTTATCTGTCTATTTATCTATCTATCTATCTATCTATTTATCTGTTCACACACACACGTATATATACTCACAGACGCGCAACACACACACACATACACACATACACACACACACATGCCGTTACATATATGACGCGTAATTTTGTAATTTTTCCCGATAAAAGAAACCAGAGTACACAACACGTCTTGTTGAGTAAATAATTTGATTATAATATAGATGACACGCATATTGATTGTAATATCTTAGACACATACATTATAACATATAACAGATGTTATTACTCATTAGACGCATGCGATTCGAATGAAGGCTGAATCGTTAAACACTCACCTTGTTCTACTTGTATACTTGGCAATTTTTCATAGTCAGGTGTATGATGTAATATTAGTGGAGGGAATGACACTAAACAGATTTATACACAAATGCACATATAGGCACACATGAACGGATTTGTACACACACACACACACACACATGCATATGCATATATAAAAAATACATATAAAACATGCATATATATCAGGTCATCCCATAAATTCTGTCCCATTTTACCTTTCTTAAATGAAATTTAATAGTATTTTAGAATGTCTAATGGAATTAAAAATTATTTTTATGCATTTGTGTACATCTAAACTAATTAAATATGATTTTACAGAATAATAGAATTAAAATTTCTTTGATTAAAACCCTTTCTAACATGGAAGTATCCAAAGAGAATTTAAGGCACATAATGCTTTATGAGTACAAAAAAGGAAACTCTGCAGCCGAAGCGACTCGAAACATACACTCAGTTTATGGGAAAGAATGCTGGAATGAAAGAACTTGTAGAAGATGGTTTGTAAAATTCAGAAGTGAAGATTTCAGCCTTGAAGATGAAGATCGGACAGGACGTCCAGTTGAGTTTGATAATAAGCTTCTTGAGGCATTACTTGAAGAAAATCCTGCATTATCAGTTGAAGAATTGGCAATAAAGCTTAGTTCAAACCATACAACTGTTCATCGTCATCTTCAACAACTTGGAAAGGTTCCTAAACTTGGAAAATGGGCGCCTCATGAATTGTCCGAAAGCAACTGCAAATCCCAAGTTGACATCTGCTCTTCTCTCCATTCTCGCGAAATCATTTCACCCTTTTTGGATAGGCTTTTGATTGGTGACGCAAAATGGATCTTCTATCGAAATGTTAAACGTTGCAAACAGTGGCTTGGTAAAAAGGAAAAAGCTCAAAAGAAGGGAATTTCATGGGAAAAGGTTCTTCTCTCAATCTGATTGGATTGCAAAGGGGTAATTCACTTTGAATTGTTACCACCTAATGTAACAATCAATGCTCAAGTCTACTGTCAGCAATTAGAGCGTTTGAACCAAGCTTTGAAGAAAAAAAGCCCTGCTTTAGTGAATCGAAAAGGAGTGATCCAACACTGCAAAGATCATACCACAGAAGATCGAAGCGCTTGGTTGGGAAAAATTCCCCATCCACCTTATTATCCCGACCTTGCTCCTTCAGATTACCATTTGTTTCGTAGTTTACAGAATCATTTGGGGGACATAACTTTCGCAAGCCAGGAGGAGGTCGAAACTGATAGTTCAGAGTTCTTCACTTTGAAAGCAAAAGAGTTTTACATTGATGGGATTAAAAAGCTTATAAATAGATGGAAGGAAGTCGTAGATAATCAGGGAAAGTACGGTGATGATTAAATTTCAATTAAACATAACAATTCGGATAGAAATTTGGGATGACCTGATATTAAAAAAAAAAACACATGTAAAACATCCAAAGGTAATTTTTTTTTCTTCTGAAGATATTATACTGAGGCCATATAAATATAAATTCAATATTTAATGCGCATTAACTGAAACAGCTGTAAGTGAAGATTATTAATTTGCTGTCAATAACTTCCCAGTCCCCGTTTTTCTTCTTCTTCTTCTTCTTCTTCTACTACTACTACTACTACTACTACTACTACTACTACTACTACTACTACTACTAGCTCACTTCCGCTGTTAAAGCAGTGCTTGGAAGGAAAGTGTGTAGCGTGAGATCGTCGCATTGACCATGACAGAAAAAGTTTTCATGGCGACACCTGCTCATCAGCCTACGCAAAGTTGCAGAAAATGTATGGTAAGGAGTGCATGAGCCGTACACTAGTGTACGAGTGGTTCAGCCGTTTCCAGGATGGCCGTTCTGGGACGAACGTTCTGGGAGACCTGCAACCAGCAGAAGTGAGAAAAACATCGCAGATATCCGTGCAGCTGTGAGGGGAAATCGTGAGTTATCAGAGGATGTGTAGATTAGCTACGGTTCAGTTCAGTCAATTATCACTGAAGATTTGGGTATGAGACGCGTGTCTGCCAAGTTTGTGCCAGAACTGTTTTCAGCTGACCAAAAAACACTCGGGTTTCAGTTGCACAAGATCTCCTTGATTGTATCGAGTATGATGAGAACCTTTTGAATACTTTACGTACGCCTCTGAGCAGGTATCACCAAACTTTTGGCAAACTTTGATGCAGGTTCTCGGCTCAACTTTCTCCGTTATGGTCAATGCGACAATCACACGCTATACACTTTCCTTCCAAGCACTGCCGTCAACAGCGGAAGTGAGCTAGTACGTTAAAACTTAATGCGTATGCACATCAGCGTTCAAAGTCAATCCGTCCGAAGCGGCTTCACTCTGCATGATTTAGCTTCGTTACTATGGCAACATTCCGGATACTTATTGATCAGACCACACACATGTGTGTGTGTGTGTGTACGCTATTATTAATGCGTAATATAATAATAGTAGTTTATTTTTGTATTTTATATATGTTATATATTAGATATGGAGTGGGGTATAAAATCGGATATACCGATTTGCATAAAGGAAGCATTTTCTGCTGGTCTCCAATCAATGATTTACAAACGCATTACTTGTGTTTGATATTTATTTCATGCACGTAAAATCACACGTAGAAAGGAAAATGGAGACTTGTAGATCAATCGGATGAATCATAATGTTGATAAGTTATGTACGACCGATATGAGAAATGAACGAATATGAAAGTACGAAATATAACAGCCATTAGTTAAAACGGAACTCCATGTCTTATCAATGTTCCATTGCTTCATTTAAATTTACTAAGAAGAATTTGTTAATATGCATTTAGCTGGTAAACCGTTAAGACTTCTTATTAAGGCAATTATTTGTAACCTGGAGTTAATTTATTTAAAATTAGGAAAAAACAACTTGTTAATAAATTAGTCGCAACTCTTGGAATAAAGTTTTTGCTTCATATTTAATCAGAACGGAAAAGCTGTCAATTAAAAAATTACTTTTTTCAAATCTCACAACGAGAGATATTCAGCAACAGTACTTTGTAGTAAAGATTGTTTGCCAACATAACATGGCAGTACTGGTTTAGGATGAATGTTGCTGTAATTTAGCCCCAGGAGACATCGTCTCCAGCTGGCTATACGACACAGACCGTGTCATATAGCTGGTTGTAAGGACATAGATCGTGTCGTATAACCAGCTGGAGATGATGCTAAATTACAGCAACATTCGTCCTAAGCAAGGACTGCCATGTTATGTTGGCAAACAGTCTTTACTGAAAAGCTATGATTGAAAAAACAACGGAGTGTATTTTTTGTTAAGGCTGCAGATTGGCAGAATCGTTTGAGCATTGGATAAAGCTGTCTAGCAATATTTGTTCCGGGTCATTTTTCTTCTATTTTCAATTTTGCTTTTCATTCTTCTTGGGTCGATAAAATAATCTACTGGTCAAGCACTAGGAGGGATGATATCGATTAAACCTCTGCATGACAGGGCATAACAGTCATGGCTTTATTATTATTATTATTTTCTCTTTATCACCGATTTTGTTGGAACTCCTGGAGTCTTCCATGCGTAGCGGGCTTACTACCTGTAGCCTACGGTACCGTGTTATTTGTTCTTTTCAGCTATCTAATTCTTCCCTCATTATTCTGGCCGTACCAAGGAGGCAAACATTTTGTTACAGTTATACTTGGCACTCTATTCCAAATTCTTCTTCTTCTTCTTCTCTTCTTCTTCTTCTTCTTCTTCTTCTTCTTCTTCTTCTTCTTCTTCTTCTTCTTCTCTTCTTCTTCTTCTTCTTCTTCTTCTCTTCTTCTTCTTCTTCTTCTTCTTCTTCTTCTTCTTCTTCTTCTTCTTCTTCTTCTTCTTCTTCTTCTTCTTCTTCTTCTTCTTATTATTATTATTATTATTATATTATTATTATTATTGAGTGAGAGAGCAGTGCATGCCATCAAAGTGACACTGGGGTAAAATATACGAAGCCCAATATACCCATCATGACTACCCGTCTGATAAAGGTACACCAGGCACATGCATCACAACCATATGTACGCGACATGGTGATCTCATATCAAGATAAACAGCACATGACCTTGCAGGTGGGGCCCAGTTAGAATTTTCTTCAGGTTGAGTAGCCCATCCCGCTCAAACGGTCCTTGAATAAGGGTTGTTTAAGGATGTTGAAAGAACCACCCATGTTTCCAGAGGTGAATTATCCAAACCCCAAAGAATCCCTCTCAACACATGGCTATGATGCTCCCCCACTACTTCTGCTCGTGATCAGAGATGCACATATTGTCAGCCACTAAGGGACATGCTCAACTGGTTAAGGTCAAACAACTGACAAGCAAATCTGTGGTATTGAGCAGCATATTTGCTGTAGCCCATCTTTTATACCAAGACAAAACAATGTACATGATAACACTTCCAATCAGTTAAGATCAGAAGCCATGAGAGCCACTGCCTGGTACTGCATTATTATTATTATTATTATTATTATTATTATTATTATTATTATATTATTATTATTATTATTCTATTGTCTTTGTACAGCTTCTAACGCTGGAGATATTCTATGATATCAGCTGCTCACTACCAGTGAACTAAGGTATCACACTTTATTTTTCGAACACCTTCCGGAGAATTCGAGCGGTTCCAAGCAGTGCTATTTTCTGCAAGTGCTCCACCCTTATTGCAGCCCCTATTTGTTCCATGTACTTCTCTAAGTTTTTACTCACTGTTCCCAGGGCTCCGACAATTATTGGTACTCCTGCCACCTTTTTAATCGACCACAACTGCTTAAACTCATATCTATCGACTTTTCTTTCTTCTTTATCGCATACCTTATTATTATTATTATTATTATTATTATTATTATTATTATTATTATTATTATTAGAGTTCTTGTTGCGTATGAGGGCAGATACCTATTTTTCCATTAAATTTAGTTGTTTGTTTGGGGAAAATATTTTCAACATTATTTAACTGTCATTCATTGTTTTACGGTGAAACATTTTCTGGTAGACGTGATTTAATAGGATGTTTGCGTCGATGAGAACTTAAAAATCATTGTCCTATTGATAGTAGAGTGGGATAAGTCAATCAAAGTTGTGGTTTCACTTTTATTTGTGATTCCTTGTTTGCGATTGAATCATATTATCTAAGCCGCTATTCTTTGTCAATCCACATGTCTGAGATTATTTATTAGTTAACATTTTGACGAGAGAGAAATGCTGGTCATCCTCTTCAGCCCTCTTAAATTATAAGTCCACTGCAAGACAAGAATTGTACTCTTTGGAACTAAAAGCAAGCGCTAAGCCAATCGTTATGGCTGCAGGAATATCAGGTGCATTAGCAGCAAGGAAATATTGACATATCCGTAATTTCCTCACTTGCTTGTCCATATGGTATGTATAATTATTATCGGGTGCAGCCACGATTGCCTGAGCATCTGATTTGCCGCATCAAACATTGCTGATGCTTTTCAAAAAAGTGTCTAAGAAGAGGAATTTGGGGCATGTTCGAAAAGTAGGAGCGAAAAAATTATGCTCACATACACATACGCGCACAGAAGCGTACGCACGCACACACACAAACGCTCTTTTTCTCTCTTTCTCTCTTCATCTCTCTCTCTCTCTCTACTGAAAAGAATAGAGTAATAAATAAATATTAATGTGTATGTGAGTGTGTGAGTATCTCTGTATGCGCGTAGTATATGAATATGCATATATGTGAATAATAATATATATATATATATATATATATATATATATATATATATATATATATATGTATATATATATATGTGTGTGCGTACACATATGCATCTATATATGCTTACATATGCATAAACAAATATATATACATGCACACATATACATACATATATAATTATATACACAATAGATACAGACGCACACATACGCAAGTATGTATGTATATAAAAATAGATTCCTAAGCGCTCAGCTCTATCTCTGTCTGTCTGTCTGCTGTAGATAGAAACTCTATAGAATAAGTTTATAAATAAACTAAATTTTTCTTCGACTTCGTTTATGACGTCATAAGAGACTTAAATAATGGCAGTGCTTTTAATGTTTTTTTTATTCGTATCGAGTTTCCGGCAACAAAAACTTTATGCAGTCACCAGGAGGTAAGAAGTGTTCAAATATAGAGACTTTGTTTGTCATTAGATATTCTTTATTTTTCAATGATTTCTTTCTAAATGTTTCTTTTTTTGTAATGCTTATATGATTTTCAAGAAACTAAATAATTTTATGAAGAAGATTAGGTTTCTAACCTTTTAGAAGATGAAATTTACGAATTGTCTGACTTCATACATAAACATGTCTCGGGTAAATATTTTTAACCGAAAAAGTGAGACAGAAAAGGAGAGGGTCCGCATTTCTGTTATTGCTTGTCTTTCTCTGTCGCTATCTCCCTCTTTCTCTCAAGCACACACACACACACACACACACACACACTTTTTCTCTCTCTGTTTCCCACCTCTTCACATCCCTCATTCGTAGCAAACATATGCATTACATTTATCCGAAGACCATCTAACATTTCATTTACCTCTTTACTTCTTATGAATGTTTAACTTAACCCCACGAATTCTACCCCGAATTCATCTAGCAAACATCCACCTTTCAAAACCAGTGATAAAAGCATCTAAGCATCTTAATTCAGCCATGTTTTGAAGCTTCCGGCGTTGAAGTAGTTTAACAGTCTCTCTTAATGTCTGACTGTCGTACATTAATCCCAGACTGGATCATCTGGCATTCATCTTCTATGAAATGTGTACCAGTAATATTCTTCGAACATATCGCTTAAGTATATTTATTATCTTACATGATCCAATCCAACGAAATCCCAACGTTTTGCTTGTTAATTTAAAGCGAAACTCACTGCCTTTCATTTTCAGTAGATTATAAAAACATTTTCTATAGTGTATGATAGCAAAAGATAGTCCGGCTCTCCACAACTAATCACCCGAATGGTCAATTTAAAATATCGATTAAATAAGTATTCGATGTATCAGTCAGATAAAATCTACTGTATTTGGTCTATCTTCTTCAGAGAAATTATTCTATATATCAAATTATCCACTCACTTTAGATAAGGCTGTGCATGTCGACGGTTTTCTCTTATCGATAAGGCTTAGTAAGACTTTAGGTCACTGCAACTGATGTTGTAGTGGCTTATTGAGAATCAGCGAATGTATGTATGTAGGTGTGAGAGCGCATATATTGTGTATGCGTGTGTACATATTTGCATGTTTGTATGTATGCGTGTGTGTGTGAGTGTGTGTGTAAACGAGGTTAAAAGATCAAGTACATTGAGCGAAATACACATGTGAGCGATATCAGTTGAACACAGTACGACATATTTCTATATTTCTATAAGAGGATTATCTACCAATACACGGAAGTGATGGTAGACAACACGAAGCTGGAGGTAAGGTTCCACAAGCTGAAATTTTGCCGCTTTAAAAGCATCTTCCTTCAGAACGACACGACTGCACATGAGAGTGCTAAATGAAGGGCCGGTATCACTGTGTTCAAGTATTTCACTGGGTTCTATAATCCCATTGATACCCACTCACCTCTTGAGTGGGTACCAATAAGCAATTACTTCTGAATTACATAGTTACCAGTAGCAGGGATTCATCAGCCTATGATGGAATTGAACTTGTCCAGACGATAAAATACTACGTGTAACTTATTGAAGTTAACCCCCTTAATATATATACATGTACCCTACAACATAAGTTATACGACTAAGGGATAAGAATCTTAATGGCCGTGTATAGAGGGAAAACAATCAGTTTTCCCTCTATACTAAATCTAAGGATATAATTCTTGAAACAACAATAGTTTCTTGAACTAAACAATAGTTTGTGGGATGAGTTACTAGGTTATTAGATACTGAATTTGAACCTCTCACTGTGAGGTAAGAACAGTATTTTATAATACAGTTCTATATTTAAGGGATGAGGAATTATGTACATTATTTACATTATTTACATTTGACGGATATTTTTGTCCTCATCTTGTTTGTTAACACTACGTTTCGGCTGATATGCCCTCCAGCCTTCATAATAATAATAATAATAATATTAATAATAATAATAATAATTATAATAATAATAATAATAATAATAACATCGAAAAATACATTAGGAATGCGAATCCAGGTTCGAAAATACCCCAAGACACCTGATGAAGGCTGGAAGGTATATCAGCCGAAACGTTGTGTTGACGACAAACAAGATGAGGACAAATATCCATCAAATGTAAATAATTTAAACTTAGGTTTTTATATAAATATACAAACACCCAGATTTTCATATACTAAAACAAAATTTAAGAATAGTTTCTTATTAATGCATAAATTATGTTGGACATTTATGTCCATGATGCTTTGCAATGTAAAACAGCAAAGCTAGACATCGAAATGATGCGAGAAATAAAAAGGAAACTAAGAATGTCGACGTATACAGCCGTTATTTGATGTATTAAGTGTTGAGCAAACCAATCAATTAGACTGAATTTAACAAACATTACCTGGCCTTCTCGTGTCAGTTAATCAAAGTAGTCGCAGTATTTTATACCAGAGCAATACGGTTAATGAAACTGTTGTGGTTTTTCGACTTGCTAAAAATTTTTTTGTGAATCCTAGCATTTAGGTGTGGATTATCCAAACGCTGTTTTTCCAAATCTTTACTATCACTACTGTGTTCTTAATATCTATGTAAGAACAAGGCGGCGAGCTGGCAGAAGCGTTAGCACGCCGGGCGAAATGCTTACCGGTATTTCGTCAGTCGTTACGTTGTGAGTTCAAATTCTGCCGAGGTCGACTTTGCATTTCATCGTTTCGTGTCGATAAATTAAGTACCAGTTGTGTACTGAGGTCGATCTAATCGACTGGCTCCCTCCTCCAAAATTTCGAGTTTTGTGCCCAGAGTAGAAAAGTATATCTATATAAGAACTAGGTTTGTCAGCTGGCAGAATCGTTAGCAGGCCGGAGGAAACGCGGCCAAGCTTTTCGTCCGTCTTCAGGTTCTGAGTTCAAATTCGTCCGAAATATAGACTTTGCTTTTTATCTTTTCGGGGTCGATAAAATAAATACAAGTTGATCACTGGGGTCGCTGTAATCGTCGACTAAGACCCTCCCTCGAAATAGCTGGCCTTGTGACAAAATTTGAAATCAATATGCCTTTTGCTTATTGCAGGCATAACATGTTCATGATCACTTTACATTTTACGAGACAGCTCAAAGGTAAAATTGCTTGCCTTCGTGACCTAAATGCAGGGAATCTGTACCCTGTCGTCTTAAAATGGAAAGAACTCACCGAATACTGGTGATCATTCTTTTTGTGTTAGGAAGTTACAGTTCATAGAACTATTAGAATATAATCTTATCAGATGTAAATGGGATTACTATTATGGTAATGAGTTAGCATTTTTTAAAACATAATTGTGGATACCTCAGTAAACATCTTTGAGGAATAATTTTAGTCGGGTTATTTTCAAATATAACATAGTATGATATATAGCCAAGTGTTTGGAAAAGAAGGTTTGTTGCATGTACGATTTTAATTTTCTATGCAAATTTTGTTGCAGTTATAATAACAATAACAATAATATAGGCGCAGGAGTGGCTGTGTGGTAAGTAGCTTGCTTACCAACCACATGGTTCCGGGTTCAATCCCACTGCGTGGCATCTTGAGCAAGTGTCTTCTGCTATAGCCCCGGGCCGACCAATGCCTTGTGAGTGGATTTGGTAGACGGAAACTGAAAGAAGCCTGTCGTATATATGTATATACATATATATGTGTGTATGTGTATATGTTTGTGTGTCTGTGTTTGTCCCGCTAGCATTGCTTGACAACCGATGCTAGTGTGTTTACGTCCCCGTCACTTAGCGGTTCGGCAAAAAGAGACCGATAGAATAAGTACTGGGCTTACAAAGAATAAGTCCCGGGGTCGAGTTGCTCGACTAAAGGCGGTGCTCCAGCATGGCAGCAGTCAAATGACTGAAACAAGTAAAAAAAAAAAATCTTTTATTAGCCAGAGGGGCATCACAATGACAGACAGAAATTTATGCGGGGATTTACATAAAGGATGGGGCGAAAGAAATGGAAAAGGCAGTGAAATGCGATAAAAGTATACGGAGTATGCAAAATATGTGATAACATAATTGATGCAGTCTTCCTGATACTGGGGAAACTCCAGCTAGGGCAAATCCTGAGCATCACAATAACAACAAGTACCCAATCTCTCTCTCTCTGTCTCTCTCTCTCTATCTATCTCTTTCTATCTCTCTATCTGTCTGTCTGTCTCTCTCTCTGATACGGTTGTACACCCAACGATGTTTTTGTTATCTTTCCTCTTCATTTGTAATGTTTCGATTTTACCCGGTTTGTTTAAATTTGCTGAGCATTGAGCTTTTTAAACATGTTATATACGACTCTAAGAGTTTATTCCTGTCCATTGGTAGTTTTGTTTTTGCTTTAAAGTGATAGACCTTCGCAATTCTTATATATTTATGGCACTGCGTATATGATCCGTCTGTATATAAATGTACCATGGTTATGAATTCAAAGGCTGAAATCTAGAGAAGAAACTCAGAGAAACCCGTACATTCAAAATGTATCAATACAAAACATTCAATATAAACGCATACCCACGGATATAGGGAAATATACATACCTACATACATGTATACATGCATACATACGTACGTACGTACATACATACATACATACATACATACATACATACATACATACATACATACATTATATACATTTGACGGATATTTGTCCTCAACTTGTTTGTTGTTAACGCGTTTCAGCTGCTATACCCTCCAGCCTTCATCAGGTGTTTTGGGGAAATTTCGAACCCGGATTCTCATTCCTAAGGTATTTTTCAATGTTATTATTATTATTATTATTATTGTTTTTTCTTCTTTCTTCAAATTTTCATCCATTTCTCACCGAGTATTTTCCGTACACCTAGGGCAGAGAAGCTCATTGTATGCATTCCCAGACTACACACGCAAATTCACAGGTAAAATATGTATTTTAAAAAAATTAATAAATGAATAATTTCATGAATGGATGTTGTTTTCACAGCGATGATGCTCTTCTCAGTACATGAGTCGTTCCAGTTAACACGACTTTTTGCACCTCCTGTAGGGATGGTAAGCCTGGTATCATTTTCAAATAGGTTTCAGTAACTTTTTTTTATCATTCCTAGAGATCCTACAATCACTGGCACTGTAGTCGCCTTGAGATGCCACATTTTTTCAATTTCTATTATATTTACTGATCTTGTCAAATTCTTTCGCCGCTATATTGTGATCGCAAGGAATACTCAACTTCTTCCATTAGGAGTGTATTTTCAATGGTTATTTTTTTCTTTCCCTATTTCCCTGTAAAATGATTTGTCATTGGATTTGAACGTCTTATTTTGCTTGTAGTATTTCATTCTTTTCTCAAATCTGCGTATTCTCTGAGCTTTTGCTTGAACTTTTTGTTTAAGTGTTTCTTTCGTTGACATTAGTTCTTCTCTTGTTGAGTGTCCATATTTTCTCACAATCTTCCTGCCTTTTCTTGATCTTACATCATTTCCAGAGATTAGCTCAGTTAATATTGATATCTCCCTTCGCAATGATTCAATCTCAGGTTCAATTCTACTCCTCCAGTTTGATATTCTTTTCGAATTTTGTATTGTTGGCTTTTTGGGTGTTAAACAGCGTCTTCCGATTACCTTAGCAACAGATTACCTTATAATTTCATTTAACTTATTAAGATCAGGTTTTAGTTGTTATAAGATTTGTGTCACGCAGTTGCCATTTTTTATTTGTGTTTTATGTTGATGTGCATTTGAGAGTTTATGGAGTGGTTCCCTATCATTCATATTCGTATGCCCTACAAATGCGAGCTCATTCAGAACTTACTGCTTCATTTCAATGATAGATTTTCAGTGTTGTTCAGCAAATATGTGGTCTTCAAATTCTGTTTCGACATCATTTTCATGTCTGTTTTTCTAGGGTCATTATATTTTCCTTTTTCTTCGGGCTCTTGAGTGGTTTCGGCAGATGGTCGCCTTTCAGTCAATGCTTGTGGTTCAACATTCCTCTCCTCTGCTTCGTTATTTCTTCTTCTTATTATTCTTATTCAGGTCACTGCTTGGAACCGTAGGTATATGCTGTAGTGGTTAAGAACGCTGGCTACTAACCCCAAGATTCCGAGTTCGAATCCAAGCAGTGACCTGAATAATATTAACAATAATGATGATGATGATGATGATAATAATAATAATAATAATATAATAATAATAATAATAATAATAATAATAATAACATTCAAAAATACCTTAGGAATGAGAACTCTGTTTCGAAATTTCCCCAAGACACCTGATGAAGGCTGGAGGGTATATCAGCCGAAACGTTGTGTTAAGAATAAACAAGATAAGGACAAATATCCGTCATATGTACATAATCACTCATCTCTTAAATATACATACATACATACACACACACACACACACACACACACACACACACACACACACACACACACACATACATATAAAAAATTGTAGAAGTGTGTGAAATGTGTTCAACTTTGGAATGAAGTTGATCTGAGGCAAATCTCTTTCGCCTTTATTCGCCTATTTTACTTCCAACTATCTTATCATTGGCAACAGAACATCACTCCTATATATATATATATATATATATATATATATATAATATATGTGTATATATATATGAGTGTGTGTATGTGTGTGTGCGCGCGCGTTTGTGTGTGTGTGTGTGTGTGAATTTATGTATGTATATATGTATGTTTTATTTATGTATTCTCATGCATATAGTTGCATATCTAGACATGCTATTATATACTTGAATGATAAACTTCTGGAAAATTTTTACACACTTTTACAGTTCCAGTCATTGATTGAATCTGTAGTCTTCGAATTAGCGTTCTCCTTTCTGGTTTTGAGATGTCTAATTTCTTACGATTACAGGGCCTCAATAATTACAGGTATAAACCTGAACTTGTAATGTGGATTGAAAACTGCAGATTTCTTAATAGTTCAGCATAGGTATTTCCTTTTTCTCTGATCTTCAGCTTTATGTTAACATCCGCTGGGCAGCTAATTACCACAACTGTGCACAGTTTCTCTTCTCTATCCCAAATTATTATATCAGGTCTGTTGTGAACGCATCTTATTGAGGTCTTCACTGGCACATTCCACCAGTACTCCTTTTTATTATGAGTGGCAATGGTTTCTACCATATTGTGGGTCTTATTTCTTTGTCCTCGGGATTATCCTTCCGATGGATTTCATTATAGAGTGTCCTAGTTTCAACATCATGTCTCATTTGTAGATAATACCGTGATGACATTTTCGGATAACTGCCTATGTTGTGTGTGATATCTTCAGTGTGAACTCCACAAAGTCTGCATATGTTGTCACATTTTACGGCTTTACCTGCATCTCTATCCCTTTTGTACATCAGGTACTTGGTTGATATTTCCTATTCCTGGATTGGAAACGCATTCTCTTTAAAGTGGGAGTTAGTAATCCGGCTATTGGTCCATAATAAACTCCTTTGATGATCGATGTTACTATCATCACGAAGCTTTCTACTAATATATACATGCATAGTCTTCTGCTCATATAGGCTCATCCTTTCATCTGCTGATACGTTGTGGTAGAGTCGTGCGACTTCTTTGGGCATGTATTCTAGGTTATCAGACAAAGCCTGTTGCTCAAGGAGCTACCTTCCAAGACTTGTGATGTTATCAGCCTCGTGTATATAAACGTAGTCAAGGGATGCATTTCGACAGTTGGTGGTTAAAAGATATTACCGAAGGGATATGATGCGATATTCAAAGGCATTTCGGATCGATGTTAAGCCTATGCCGCCTTGTTTTCGTTTTAGGTATGGGCCGTCTACGTCAGTATTTTTAAGTGGAAAATAACGTGTGCTTGTTAGTATTTTTCGGGTTTTCACATCAATGGCTCGGATCTTATCAAGCGTCTAATTAAGCAACCCAAATGTTGGTATGAGTACTGGGTCTGCAAACACATTGTGGGCCACTATGTTATTGATTACAGTGAGTTCTGAGGTCCAACTTATCTTATTCGGCTGTATGCATGTACGTATGTATGCATGTATGTACGTATGCATGCATGTATGTATGTATGCATATATGTAAATACATATATATGTATTATACATGTATGTATATGTATGTGTATCTATGTATCTATGTATCTATCTATCTATCTATCTATCTATCTATCTATCTATCTATCTATCTATCTATCTATCTATGTATGTATCTATGTATGTATGTATGTATCTATCTATCTATCTATCTATCTATCTATCTATCTATCTATCTATCTATCTATCTATTTATCTATCTACATATAAATGTAAATATGCCTACATATATATGGGTATGTATGTGTGTGCAATGCTGGCGACTTGGCCAAGATAGGTGAAACCAATGCATGTGTCGTAGCGGCGCTCTACCGTCCCGCTTCTCATCGCTTTCAGCCACACCCAGCTACTGGTTTTCTTAGCAGCCCCAATGTTGTTCTTGAGGTTTCTTCTGCTAATTCCTTTTAAGCTTTGGGTTATATATGTATGTATGTATATATATATATATATATATATGCATATATATATGAATGTATGTATATGTAGATATGTAGAGAGAGATAGAGAGAGTAAGAGGGAGATAGATAGATACGTATATATACATGTGTGTGAGTGCATGTATGAATGCATGTAAATACATATATATATCTATATATACGTATAAATATATGTATGAGCGTGCATGTGTGTGTGGGTATGTATGTATGTATGTATGTATGTATGTATGTATGTATGTTCAGCTCTGTGTGATCTTATTTTATGTCTTAGAAACCATGGCTAAAATATCTACAAACCACTATTAGCATCAGGAAATACTTTACAAGTTTATCACTGTCATCACAAACTATGAGGCCCACCCCATTACAGTAATTGTTGCTTTTTTTTCCTCTCCAGAAATTCCACTTCTCCTCTAAAAGAATAAGTAAAAAAAAATAAAAAGAAAGAATAGAGAAAAAGCAACAAATGGAACTCTTCGATAATTTACCATCATCAACGATTGTAGCATTAGTAATAAATTATTAACTTTGCTTTTATAATTAGTATGCATCGTAAATTTTTGCGTGCCCGAATTCTCTAAACACATTAGCAATATTCCCTGGTGGAATTTTAACAAAATTTGATGATTAATGAGTTAAATTTGCATAATGTAACTTGGACTTGAGGGACCGAAGCGTAACTACATTTCACATAGACTAGCAAGTGGAAGAAACAACTAGAGTAAACATTTTGATAAATAAAAGAGAAGTGATAGTTGCTTTGTTCATTTAAACTTCGATAATAATGACTGATGATGCCACTTTTTTTAAAACAAAATTCTTTAGTTTTAACCAAGAAAATTTTTCGAGTTATTTATTTTTCATGTCGATAAAAGTATTGTGTCAGTTTTACATGGTAGGAATAAGGTCTGTAAGGAAATAAATATCTCTTGAAGAAATACCATTCTTTACTCTGAATACATTTATTTCCGTTCCAATATATTCTTCGATAGGGTTCCTATTAAAAAATATATATTTAAATGTAAAATATAATCAATGGCAACATTATTATAGCTGCGGTTCTGTTCGGTGATTTACCAAACCAATAGAACCAGTCATAAAATATAATAAAGAATGCACCCATGGATGGATTAAATTCGTTTCACAGCTGGGTTTATCGAAATCTAATTATGATTATGCAGTGATGAAAAAAAAAATCAATATTCGTTTGTACATTTTGACTGATAACAATAATAGTAATATTGACTAAAGCCGAATAGTGCTGGAGTTATTTCAGTTGGTAACGGGAGATAACTCTGGATATATTTTATTTAAAACTCACCAGCAAGACATGAATTTCATTCTGGTTGCTCAGGTATTGACTAAAAAATCGCCGTGTAAATATACAAGACTACACACTGGTTAGAGCAGATGTATGAAATTGTTTATTGAATAAAAGGTCAGAGACGCTATCTGCATTGAAATGAACAGTTAAGTTAATCCTGGCATATTTTATATCTATTATCAAATGTGTTCAACGCCATCAATTTATAGAGTAGACACATGGTCTCTTTCGTTGGTACAATAGGTACATCAACCATCAACACAAAGAAAGTACTTTACCTTGACAATATTAAGACGCAACGCGTTTTATTTCGTTTAATGGTTACTGTTTGTATCATTGGAATCCAACACGATTTCCTTCAGTATTTCGAAATGAAACTATAAGATAACAAACAATCACAGTCATAATATTTCCTACAAAGGTGCGAACTTATATTCAACCATATTTCTGGATTGCCACTTTTCGTATTGGCTTTTCATTTAGATATCATACGATAGCGCAAAATATATTATTTCGCAGTATCCGATGGCTGATATCAGGTAACATTTTATGCAGAATAAAGTATATCTCTCTATATAATCTATATTATATAACTACATAGGTACAGGAGTGGGTGCGTGGTAAGAAGCTTGCTTCCCAACCACACGGATCAAGGTTCAGTCCCACTGCATGGCACCTTGGACAAATGTCTTCTACTATAGACTCGGGTCGACCAAAGCCTTGTGAGTAGATTTGGTAGACGGAAACTTGAAGCACCCCATCGTATATATATATATATATGCATGTATATGTATATATGTGTCTGTGTTTGTCCCCGCCATCTTGAAGCAGCCCATCGTATATATATATATATGCATGTATATGTATATATGTGTCTGTGTTTGTCCCCGCCATCACCGCTTGACAACTGAAGTTTGGTGTATTTACGTCCTGGTAACTTAGCGGTTCGGCAAAAAACAGCCCGATAAAATAAGCGCTACGCTTACAAATAATAGGTCCTGGGGTCGACTTATTCGACTAAAGTTGGTGCTCAGGCATGACTGCAGTCAAATGACTGAAACAAGTAAAAGAGCAAAAGAGTGTATCTATATTACAATTTGCGCTATATCATAATTAGCAGACAGGTGTACCAGAACTGACGAAGGTTGAGACCCTGAAACCAGCTGGTCTACTAGTTTTGTTGTTGCTAGATGGGAGGTATTCGCTCCCTTGTTTACAATATATCGGACAAGATATTGTGTCGTTAACCAGCAGAAGGAGGTGTCTTTCTAGGGTTAAAAGAAGTAGTAACATATTTCTCTGCAGATCAACCACGTTGAAGTGGTGACAATCATTAATTTTCAGTAGAGTTACTACTTATATCTCTTATATAGATTTTAGAAGTAGCAACTTTGATTATTTTATAATCTGTATTATAATATACCTATTTCTTTATTACCCACAAGGGGCTAAACACAGAGGGGACAAACAAGGACAGACATAGGTATTAAGTCGATTACATCGACCACAGTGCGTAACCGGTACTTAATTTATCGACCCCGAAAGGATGAAAGGCAAAGTCGACCTCGGCGGAATTTGAACTCACAACGTAACGCAGACGAAATACCGCTAGGCATTTCGCCCGGCGTGCTAACGATTCAGCCAGCTCACCGCCTTGTATTATAATATACCGGTTAGCCTCCACTGGCGGCCTCAAAACCTAATGAGAAACTGCTAAATAATAACGAAGGTTTATAGGCGCAAGCAGAACTCTCCGATTAGGAGGTTTTATTTTTGTACATGTTTGATTCTGGGTTCCATCCCAATGCGCTGCACCATGGTTATATGCATCCTTCTGTTTCCCCGAGACAACCAATTCCTATGCTAGCTATTTCTTAGACAAAAGCTAGAAATCACACACACACACACACACACCACACACACACACACACACACACACTAACTTCTCGGGACATTTTAACAATTTAGAGAACTTTTACCAATTTCGTTAACTTCTTTTCTCAAAATTAAAAGCCTTTTGTTTCATTTTGGAATTTCAGCAAATTACTGCTTTCTTTGTTTCTTCCGAAAAAGAGTTTCACTGCCATGTTTCAATTTCATTATCATCGCAATAGGTCACTAAAATTTCTAAATAGTTCTTAAGTTTTTTTATTTTCTCGACCCTAGAAAGTGAAAGGTAATGTTCACCTCAGTGGGATTTGAACCCGGAACATAAAGAGACGGAGAATATAGCGCAAGGCATTTTCTCACGATTGTACCATCCGATTCTACCACCCGATTAATAATCCTTTCTACTATAGGCGAAAGGCTTGAAACTTTGCAGGAGGGAACGAGTTTATTACATCGACCCCAGTGTTCAACTGGTACTTAATTTATCGACCCCGTAAAGATAAATGGCAAAGTCGACCTCGACGGAATTTGAAAATGAAACGTAAAAAGCCGGGAGAAATATCATTAAGCGTTTTTTATGCACTCTTTATTTTCTTTTCTACTCAAGGCACAAGGTCCGAAATTTTTAGTGAGGGGTTCAGTCGATTAGATCGACCCCAGTACACAACTGGTGCTTAATTTATCCACTCTTATATATTATGCCGGCTCACTGCCTTAATAATTATAATAATCCTTTCTATTATAGGCACAAGTCTTGAAATTTTGTTGGATGGGTAGTTGATTACATCGACTGGTATTTATTTCATCGACTCTTAAATAATGAAAGGCAAAAAGTCGACTTCGGCAGAATTTGAACTCAGAACGTAGCGACGGACGATATGTCGCCAAGCATTTAAGCCCGGCGTGCTAAAGATTCCGCCAGCTCGCTGCTCTCATAATAATAATAATAATGGTTTCAAATTTTGGCCCAAAGCCAGCAATTTCGGGGAGGAAGTAAGTCGACTGCATTGACTCCAATACTCGGCTGGTACTTATTTTATCAAGCCCCGAATGGATAAAAGGCAAAGTCGACCTCGGCAGAATTTGAACTCAGAACATAAAGACAGACAAAACGCTGCATTTTGTGCGTATGTCAGGTTACTGTCTAAATAATAATAATAACAATAATAATAAATACCGTGATGCTGTAAGAGGCAGTGGCTCTCATGGCTTCTGATCTTAACTGATTGGAAGTGTTGTCATGTACATTGTTTTGTCTTGGTATAAAAGATGGGCTACAGCAAACATTCTGCTCAATACCACAAATATGTTGAGCATGTCCTTCGGTGGCTGACGATATATGCATCTCCGATCACGAGCAGAAGTAGTGGGGGAGCATCATAGTCACGTGTTGAGAGGAATTCTTTGGAGTTTGAATAATTCATCTTTGGAAACCTAGGTGTTTTGTTTAACATCCTTAAACAGCCTTTATTTCAAAGCCATTTATGCGGGATGGGCTACTGAACCTGAAGAAAATTCTAACTGGGTCCCCACCTGCAAGGTCATGTGCTGTTTATCTTGATATGAGATCACCCTGTCGCGCACACATGGTTGTGATGCATGTGCCTGGTTTACTCTTTTCAGACGGGTAGTCATGATGGGTATACTGAGCTTCTTATATTTTACCCCAGTGTCACTTTGATGGCATGCACAGGCTCTTTCACTCAATAATAATAATGATAAGAAGAAGAAGAGGAGGAAGAAGAAGAAGAAGAGAAAGAAGAGGAGGCGGGAAGGACAGCAGGGTGTGTTTCATATGCAGGAAAGCTGAATAGTTGCCCCATAATTTACCCGTACCAACAGATAAAGATCAATGAATGAAACGGAAAATGTCAGGAAATCCTGTCAGACAACTACTTCGGGAAAAGTGTATAAAATTTATTGATATTTACTCCATAAAAAATAAAGCAACAAGTTTTTATAGAATCCAGCTTTCTAAAATTATTTGTAAATATGGCTATAAAAGAACAGTCCATATCAACAGAAGACCAGCTTCAAACGCAAAGTATATCAAATAATTCAAATAAAAATTGCGCTATTGAAGGTAATTCAATGTACCTGTTCCCCAATTAAGGGCAATGTGTATTAGGGAAAATGTACGAAAAATCAGGTTATTGACTTCAGCAGCAACAAGAGAAACAAAAAATCTGTATCAGACGAAAATGATGATAATCCAAATAAAGGATCGGATTTTACTCCTCGAGTCTTGAAAAGAAACTGCACCCCTTACGGGTGTTCCTACTCAAAAGATAATGTTTTATACTCGACATGCATGTTTTACGACGGTACGCTGTCGATAATATAATTACAGTATATTCATATAAAATTAGGAGGAAATAACCGATATCTAGATGTGTCACTGACCCCAGTAAAGTTTATATTCTCAAAATAAGGGGGGAAAAACAAACAGAAATTAAAAGATCTAAATGCAAGGTCATGCGCTGTTTATCTTGATGTGAGATCACCATGTCGCGCACATATGGTTGTGATGCATGTGCCTTGTGTAACCTTATCAGGCGGATAGTCATAATGGGTATATTGGGCTTCGTATATTTTTACCCCAGCGTCACTTTGATGGCATGCACGGCTTTATCACTCAATAATAATAATAATAATAATAATAATAATAATAATAATAATAATAATAATAAGAAGAAGAAGAAGAAGAAGAAGAAGCAGAGGAAGAGGAGGAGGAGGAGGCGGGAAGGACAGAGGGGTATGTTCAATATGCAAGAAAGCTGAATCGTTGCCCCATAATTTACCTGACGAAGTTTTTTACCAAGTGAAATACAAAGCATTATAAAAGATCAACATCTTAAAGAAGAATATACGATGGAAAACGCAAATAATGATCGCAAAACACTTAACAATTATAAAACATTGAGAACGTAATCTCTGAAGATAGAAGTAAGATATAACAACAAAAACGAAACAAATAACAAAATAAGAGGAACCTAAATCCTAGAACGGAATGATATTGACCAATAAAAACTAAATAAAAACAAACGAAAATATAAATAAATGGAAATGTGAGGAAGGTTTAAAAAGAGGGAATTCTTTTCTACTCTAGGTACAAGGCCCGAAATTTTGGGGGAGCGAACCTGTCGATTAGATCGACCCCACCTCCGTACGCAATTGGTACTTAATTTATCCACCTCGAAAGGATGAAAGGCCCAGTCGACCTCGGCGGAATTTGAACTCAGAACGTAAAGATAGACGAAATACCTATTTCTTTACTACCCACAAGGGGCTAAACACAGATGGGAAAAAACAAGGACAGACAAACGGATTAAGTCGATTACATCGACCCCAGTGCGTAACTGGTACTTAATTTATCGACCCCGGATGGATGAAAGGCAAAGTCGACCTCGGTGGAATTTGAACTCAGAACGTAACGGCAGACAAAATTAATATTTATTTCTTTACTACCCACAAGGGGCTAAACACAGAGCGGACAAACAAGGACAGACAAACGGATTAAGTTGATTACATCGACCCCAGTGCGTAACTGGTACTTAATTTATCGACCCCGAAAGGATGAAAGGCAAAGTCGACCTCGGCGGAATTTGAACTCAGAACGTAACGGCAGACGAAATACGGCTACGCATTTCGCCCGGCGTGCGAACGTTTCTGCCAGCTCGCCGCCTTAACCCATTAAGTCTCACTGTCCTATAAATAGGACATTAAATGAGAACATTAAATAAGTTATATCACATTGTCTCTGTGTCCTATAAATAGGACACAGAGTATTTCCATTTCTACTTGAAATAAAGGAGTTTTAATAATTACTTTATTCATTTTAACCTATATTCAAAAATCTGTAAAAATTTAAAAGTAATATTCAGAAATTTAAGTACTCTGGGACTTCATGGATTAGAAGAGAAAATTCTAAAGGTAAAAAGCATGACTCCGAGATTCTAAAGTTAAGTATAATTTATAAATTAAGGGCCACAGATCCTCCTAAGGACCAAGGAAATAACTTATCAATTATAGATTCAACATTAAAATAGCAAGAACAGAAATATAGACTTCGCCATCGTGAATTTATATGAAACAGATTCAAATTCAGCCTTAACAAGTGAAATGAAATGAGATATAAAGCGGCCGATGTTGTTACAAAGGAAAATAGATACTCTCTTAAACCCACCCAAACAGAAGTGTCAACACCCAAGCAAATATTACGGAACAGAGATATAGAGAAAAAGATGGAAAATAAAAGAATGGGTCTCTTAACTCTTAACGAAATCAATCACGATTTACACCAACTAAAAGTAAAATAAAATAAAACAAGAGAAAAGGGAGGGAGACAAAAACTACAGAAAATACCAAAAAAAAAAAGCTTTTGCTGGCAGAAACGTTAGCACGCCGGGCGAAATGCTTAGCAGTGTTTCTTTTGTCTTTACGTTCTGAGTCCGAATTCCGCCGAGGTCGACTTTGCTTTTCATGCTTTCGCTGTCAATAAATTTAGTACCAGTTGCGTACTGGTTTCGATCTAATCCCAAAATTTCGGGCTTTGCGCCTAGAGTAGAAAAGAATGGTGGTAATGAATTTCTCTCTCACACGGGGAGGACGGCGATTTTCTTGCCGCTGTCTTGCTTCTCTGTCTCACACATCGTCACTCCTGTTCTTTTTGCTGTTTTGTTACTGCTGCTTCTAGTACGCTTTTGGTTACTTCTACCGCAGTGGAGTTGTGTGGTGGTGGAAGAAAGCGACAAGGAAGAGTTATTTTTAATTGCTATTTTGGTAAAAGTCTATGAAATAAAATAAATTTGCCCTTTAAAACGTATTTTCATGACAAAAAAAATTGGTAAAATAAAATTGTGTTAGAAAAATAGTCCATGCACTAACAGCAAATTCCATACGAAAAATACTTTTTCGAGCTGACTTTAACTACAAGAAGAGGAATGACAACAACAACAACAACAACAACAGTATGCAACCTATAACACGTTGAATGGTTGTTGGCAAAGATGGCTTGCCATTGGTGGTCATCTGGAAGTTCTCCTGTATGTGGAGGACAGTATCATTGTCTATATCAGTGGTTCTCAACAGAGTTCCATATAAAATTTTGTCGTTAAAATTTATATGCAAGAGATTGGTTATATTTATTCAATTCACGAAATATTTAAACTATTTTCTAATACAATTCCTCATTATATCTCATTATTAAAAAAAAACCAATAGGCTTTTTTAAAACATCGAATGGCCATGATGGTCCAGTAAAGTAAAAATAGAGATCAGATTGGTCCATAGGGAAAAATGGCTAAAAACCACAGTATATTTTTTAAAGTGCATACTTGGACCATTTTAGTATTGGAGCATTTCCTCATTAAAACTGCTAAAAAAAATTCCAAATGTCCTTCAATAAAGCTACTTAGGTGAAGGCTTGTGGAGCAGTGGTCAAGGTGTTGCACTCGCGATTGCTAGATCGTGAGTACGATTCCCAGACCAGGAAGTGCATTGTGTTCTTGAGCAAAACACTTCATTTCACTCTGCTCCAGACTACTCAGCTGTAAATAATAACCCTGCGATGGACCGAAGCCCCATCCAGAGAAACCGGAAAACCAGCCTTATACTTCTTACGGAGTAATGTAGACTAACTGAAGCTACTTAATGAAACAAAAAAAATACCTATTTATTTCGCTTTAAGCATTTTGTTTTTAATAGAAAAATATATCTAATCAATATAGTAATTTCTACTATTTACCAGCTTCGGTAAGATTTGAACCAAGAATAAGTAAACAATTAAAAACTGTAATACAGTTCTTCCTACTTGCTTTCCGTGCTCAGCCTTTCATATGTTTTCACGATGTATGAAATGAATCGGATCGTCTACAGCATTTATCATACACCAGCTTGTATTTTAACTTCTCAGGAGAGATGAACTGAAAGGCCAATCTCAGAATAACTTGAAATTAGAACTTTATAAATGAAACACAGTATTTCATTTGAAGCCATAGCCTTTATCATAGCATTCTGTGTATATGTTTTCTTCATGTTTAGATTGTTTCATTGCTAACAGATTTTTACATTTGTTTTGTTTAGGTTAAGTTTGAAGGCGATTGCAACATGCTTCAATCCATGACGAAGTTTTTTACCAAGCGAAATACAAAGCATTATAAAAGGTCATTTGATAAAGATTACAATGCAGCGAACGCGTTCATACTTCTCGTCACAGAGAAAATGGAGGAATTATCAAATAAAACTGAAACTGCCAGCCATCGCTATGAAATTGAGTCTAATGAAAATAGCGAACACAGCTCTGACAGTTACAGCTATTGCGATAACTTGAATACTAATGATTCTGCTGTTTATTACAAAACTAAAAATCTGTGTGATGCACGCAGTGTTCGAGCCACAAATGTGAGAGAAAGGAGAAAGCATTCCAGTTGTAATAAGAACGAATTGGCTTGTGAAAACGAAACGTTCCAGAAAGAAATCATTTCTGCCGACAAATTCCCCGCAAAAACACAAATAGAATATAACCAGCTGGATAATATACAAGAATCGGGCTGTGCTAATTGGGAAAATTCTAAAGAATGCGTTAGCAGGAATAGCAAGAATAATTTCAAATTTAAGCGTCGGACTAAAGTTGATTATTCTTGGTTATTTGACAGAAAAAATATTCCACGACTGAACAGATTCGACCGAGGAAAATTACGAGAATGCTGTCAGTTAATGACTTATGATCAGAGTATATTAGCATATGATGTACTTCAAAAACTCATTGAAGATATATCAGAACCGTCGGTAATTCCACTAATATTAGATACCATTATTATGTATATACTTGGGCAAGATAAAGAATCCGCAAGTTTTAGAGATCTCTTCAGGAGAAGAAACCTAACCGAAATCCGCTGGCAAGGATACATGCGTCCCTTTGGCCAACTTTTATCAGTGCTTTTTCCGAAAAGATTTAAACAATTGCCTGATTCTGATCGTCAAAATGAAGTAATCAGCATGGCAAGCATTATTAAAGAGTCCCTTATGAAAAAAAGCAGCAATGTTTTTGTGAACAAGCCTTCAACAGAAAGCGAAGTAATCGAGTTACCAAATGAGTCTAAAGACATCAATGTGGTGTACGTTCAAAGAGTGGACCATGACCGAGGACAAACCAGCGCGCAGAAATCTTACTATGGGAATGAACAATCGTATAAATTTTGCAAAATAGATAAGTTTTATTTAAGAAATTCAAACAATATATTGTCAAATAGTATGTATAAATCTCAGATTTGCCGTTCAAAACCTGGATTAATAGAGAAGCAGAATTTAGAATGGATTGATAGGGAAGAAGAATTCAGAAGAAGGAAAAGAGTAATAAAGTGTCGTTCTCAAGCAGTGACTGTACGAGTGATTCGTGATTTCAATTCTAAGCCATAGAAAATGAAAAATTACAATAAATAAAAGTTAACATCAGTCAATTTTTCCAGCATTTATTTCTGACAATATATAATTCACAGGAATTCTTTGTTTCAGAGTTTGCATCTTTATTTTTACATATTCCGAATCTTATCATGAGTCGAGCAAAAAAAAAATCAAAAAAAAATCTGAAAATCCAAACTACATTATTGGTGGAAATGCATAATATATTTTAGTGTAGGACAAAGCCATACGCAATGTACGATGAGAAGACCATATTTCCTTACAATAAATGATATACTGTGAGTTTTGCCACCATAAGAGTTCTATAGCAGATCTAGGAAATATCCTAAATATTGACGAATAGATGAATCGAGGAGCTTTTTATAATTAACAAGCAAATGGCACACAACCATGCACGAGATAGCGAAGAGCATTGTATGTACGCACATATATACTAATGTAGGATAAGATTTTTTTCGAAAGAAAAATTTTTATCAATGGCCAGTATATCAAAAAATACCTTTAAAGGTTAAATTTATAAATAACTTAAAATAAGGGCAAGATAAAAATTCTAATGCCAAATATGCCGAAAAAAGACAAAATTGTCAATAACCATTATAATTTATGCGTCTCGAAACATGCCGATAGAAATTTCTAAAAAATTCCGTTATAACCGTATTGGTCCCAATTTCGGGGTTAATTCATAAGAATTTCCCCCTCGTCAGCGATTAATACGTAAGACATAAATGGAATACTTACTCATACCCATGGAAAAAGCAAGCACTAAGTCCTGAGTAGACCTAAGTACCCCAAATATATCCAAAATAGGGTACTTAGGTCTGCTCAGGAGACCTAAATAATCGCTGACGAGGGAAATTCTGTTTTAGAAATTTCTATCGGCATGTTTCGAGACACATAAATTATAATGGTCATTGACAATTTTGTCTTTTTTTCGGCATATTTGACATTAGAATTTTTCTCTTGCCCTTATTTTAAGTTATTTATATGTGTATATATATATACATATACATATATATACATATATATACATATATATATATATATCACGTGATCACGTGACCGACCAGACCATCAAATGTTTTACACATCACTGGTCACAATGTGTTCGCATTGTTTTAGCCTTCGAATGACGTCACCCCGCTGGCTAAGCGAGCAGGCCGACAGAGGAAAGAGAGAGAGAAAGAGTGGTGAAAGAGTACGGCAGGGATCACCCCCCCCCCTGCCGGAGACTCGTGGAGCTTTTAGGTGTTTTCACTCAATAAACACTCACAACGCCCGGTCTGGGAATCGAAACCGCGATCCTACGACCGCGAGTTCGCTGCCCTAACCACTAGGCCCTTGCGCCTCCACACACACACACACACACATACACACACACACACACACACACACACACACACACACACACACACATATATATATATATTATATATTATATATATATATGTATATATATATATACATACATATATATATATATATTTATCAATATAGGGTAGCAAAAAAATTCAAGAAAGAATTCCAGAAAAATTTTCTGCAACCAGCGGTCAAGTGAGAAAATAGAAATAGTCACAGACTATATAATATATTCAACAAAATATTAAGGAAAGACCCTTACAGGTCGTTCGATTGCGTAAAAATTGTTGAAACCTTGCAGGGTACAAAGTTGAAAAGGATAAATGTTTTTATTTCTCCTTTAGCTTTCAGAATTACTACTATTTTTGCGGTTTGAGTTTTGGCTGCTCTTTTCAAGTGAGTTGAACGACCTGTAAGGGTCTTTCCTTAATATTTTGTTATATATATATATATATATATAAGATGGACTGGACGACATTCTTTATTTAAAAATTACTACAATTGTTTCTACACTTCATTCTACCGGTAGAACATTGGTGGGATGATATAATTAACTTATTGAGTAGCCATTATCATCCATAAAAGGTGTTAAATGCGTTTCATCAAGTGATTGCTTAAAATACGATCTTCGTTTGATCATATCATTCCACTCTGGAGTGAAATGACAATATGACTGAAATGACAGTATCATCGAACGAAGTTCTTATTTTAAACAATCGCTTGATGAAACGCATTTGATGGATGATAGTGACTATTCAATATGTTAATAATAGCACCTCACCAATATACTACGTGTGTAAAACTTTGTCGAAACAATTGTAGTGATTTTAAATAAAGAATGTCTTTCAATCCATTTTCTATGATTTATTTTATTTATAAATATATATATACATACACGCATATATTTTATTGATACATACACAGATACTCATACACAAAGCAACACCGAAAATGTCACCAGTATTTTATGTTTGATACAATGTACACTTTTCAAAAAGTCAACCACGGCAAAATCGTAAACTTGTGGGTTCTGTTATGCGACACACTGCATCAACACACTTCGTCAGTATTATCCGCAGGAATACGACAAAAAGGAAAACTCAAAAAGAAAGAAAGACACGAGTTTGACAATAAGTACAATTAGGTTATTATTACAGAGGGTGAAAGAAGCGAGAAGATAAGTAAGCGTGATAGAGGAGTGTAATGGGAAAGAGAAAAGAAAGCTATCAAGGCTGCCACACATCCATAGGCATTCACATACGTTTGCAAAAGCCCACATACACAAATATGATACGGTGAAACAGAGAAGAGAGAAAGAGACAGATTCCAGGCAGTGAAGCATCGATAGTAAGAACAGTAGTAGTAACAACATTAATAAAATAATAACAAATAATAGTAACAAATAAAATAATAATAATAATAATAATAATAATAATAATAATAAACCGGCTGATGACAACGTGTCTCTAAAAGAAATGGAGAAACTCTCAAAATACAAAGACCTGGAAATAGAGGTAACTAGAATGTGGAATCTGAAAACAGAAACAATTCCTATCATAGTAGGTGCATTAGGCATGATGAAAAAATATTCAGACAAATACATAACAAAAACACCAGGACTTACAAACACATATAACATACAGAAAATTGCACTACTAGGCACTGCACACATCCTACGCAGAACACTTTCCATACAATAACCATCAGAGCATCACAACAAATCACAGCACATACCCAAGGCACACAGAGCTGCGCTCGGTAGTGAAGTGAAAGCACGCTATAAAAATAGAACTACTGAATAATAATAATAATAATAATAATAATAATAATAATAATAATAATAATAATAATAATAATAATAATAGAATAGGAAGCCGGAGATAGTCTTAATTGAGAAAGAAAACAAACAATGCTGGATCATAGATATAGCATGTACACATATAAAAATATATATACATGTGTTTATGTATGCTTATATGTACGTATGTATAAGTGTGTATATGAGTATGTATTTGTATTTATGACTTAACCTTATGAACTTTCTAAACTCTCTGACGAAGCCCCGAGACACGCCCAAGTACCTAAATCTTATCTAGCAAATACTTCAGTTCACTGAAGTGATATAAGTATATTGGGGAGCTTTGGCATCATGGCTGAAACAGCTGTAAGATATTATCCTATTTATTGTGATTTACGCTATATATTTTAATAATTACTGGTATTTTTTATATATCGCATATGTAAAGCATAATATGCTATACATGTATGTATACTGCCAAAATGTTTTATTAAATAAATAAATAGACGTAATATAATGTCTAAAAGTTGATGAATACCGCCCCTTGATCCCCTCCATTTTCTTATTACGTTATATATATATATATACAATAGCAGCGTGAAACATGTTTATAAGCCACATAAGAACACATAAAAACCGTTAAATTCACTTCAACATTTAAATGTTGAAATGTTGAAGTGAATCTAACGGTTTTGTGTGTGTTTTTAAATGGCTTATAAACACCTTCCACGTTGTAATTGTTTTCGTTTCAGCGTATGAACTCAGATTAGGGCACTTGCTATGCAAGTAAATCTCCGTAATATATATATATATATATATATATATATATATATATATATATATATATATATATATATATATATATTATATATATATATATATATATATATATATACATATATATGCAGCTGAAGATTGCTCTACATTTTAAAACTGATGTAATACTTGCATGGTTTAAATAAATGGAGTCGCATGAACCGAGCGTACTGCATTACCTCTGGATATCCTTGTTGCTTATTTTGAGTATATATGTATATATATATATATATAATATATATATATATAATATATATATATATATATATAATATATATATGTGTGTATCTGTGTGTGTGTGTGTGTGTGTGTGTGTGTGTGTGTTGTGTGTGTGTGTGTGTGCATAACTTTTCTAGCAAATAAAACATGATATAAAAATATATGCGAACCGGAACAAAATATAGCAGAAGCATACGTAAAATATTTTGAGGAAGTAATGGGTGGCAGTCTTTAGCACATTCTGGATGACACTCTAATTCCAATAATTCTTAGGTGGAGTTTCTGAATAAGCTGACCTTTTTTTTTTTACAAAATCCATGAAGGTCTGTAATATTGAAGTATATACTTACTCTTACTCATAGTCGTAATTTGCAGATGATAATCTAGCTTGCTTATTATACTACTTCAGAATCTATTTGTAGAGAGGAGACCTTGAAGGACGAAACGATTATAAAGCTGTAAGGTTAGTCCACACCAGTATAGGGCCGGGTCTTCTGGTTTCTCTGGTGTATATATCCCTTCCTGGATGGGACGCCAGTCTATCGCAAAACTACTCATTTTTAGCAGCTGAGTGGACTGAAGCAACGTAAAATGAAGAGTTTTGCTTAAGAACACAACGCATCACCCGGTCCAGGAATCGAAACGGCAATCTTACGATCATGAGTTCAACACCCTACCCACTAAGCCATGCACCTCCACATAACCAGAATATGCAATGGTAAATTGACAATATCATGACATTGTCAGTTGATACAGATGTCGGCCGTCAACACCAGATGGCAAATCTGACAGTCACATTGCATATAATTTTGAAAAAAGCTTGAACTTTTACGATTTCAATTCCACTTCTTATGCTTCTTTAAGATATAATTACTGATATGTTTATATTTTACTGCAAGCCTCGTGAAGATTTAACTCCAATGGCTGAGGATTTTGTGTCCTCTCTATAAATATTATTGTTTCCGATAGTCTATTTATTTATCTTCGTAAGAGACACAGCAGCTATGACTAAAAAACCCGTGTTATGGTTTCGGCGAACAAAATGGAAAAGGTGCTAGCCCGGAAGATGTCGAGTTGCTGGAAAAGCCATTCTGACTCAATGGACTCACACTTGTGGAAAGCCATCTCTGCCCGGAAAGCTGTCAACCAGGATGTAGTACAATGGGGGTTCATGAGGCCGCGGAGCTCTCCGCTGCTACAAGCTCGAATCACAAATCTAGTAGAGAGTGGCTGGCGGCCAATATAATTTTGTATTCATTAACCCTACCATTTCCAGTTCCTCGCTGATTACAACGATACTGAAATTCCATGATAGCTGGGGCATTGTCTTACTGTTCATAAGTTGTAGTTACTAGGTTCAGCTATTGGACGCGATAACTGCTATGTTTTCCCATTTTAGGACAAGGAATATTCTCGGGCCATTTCGATGACGACAGTTTTCAGGGTATGACTTCCAAACAATCTACTTAATTGTTGTGCTTACCAAGAAATGACTTCAAGAAAATCCACTTAAGTGTTGTGCTTACGAAGAAATGCTTCTTTCACTCCATGACGGTAGATTACTATTAAGAAATAGAAAAATGTCTACACATCAAAGAATAAATTGAAAAACAGCTTTGAATTTTGTTTATAGTTAAAACCGAAAGTATTAGCTACTGTAAGCCGTTTAACAAGGCAAATTCCCTGGGAACAGTTATCCTGTATGTAAACTCTAAAAGGTTTCCCTTTTATCTCTCTTGCTAAACTACTCAATCTCTATGAAGAAAATGAAACCAAAAACAAATATGACATATTCCATATGAAGTTTTACCTGGCTGTAATTAATTTCCATTTATAAAGAAATGACTCATTTCTGAAAGAGTTCAATATATCACTGGTTGTATCATGCTGGCGATTTCTTAAATGAATGAAATGCGCCATTATGAGATTAGCAATTTTAAGAAAATCTAAATAAGTAATAAATGAATAAATAAATAAATATGCACAGGCGAGGCTATGTGGTAAGACGCTCGCTTCCGGTTCCGCTCGTTAGTGTTCTTCGTTGTACCATTGATGTCGCCACGCTGGTGTGCAGCTGACGAAAATTGTATTTGAAAGACGCTCTACTGTAAGATAAGACCTTTTTTCTTTTTGAGTGTAGTGAGGATTCGTTGTTTATTTATTTTTTGTACAGGCAAGGAGTCCTCACTGGATTCTGAGGTTTTGGTCTACCTGTGGTAGAGATGTGTGTTTTTCTCACTTAGCGGTGAGAACTGCAGTCTGAAGGTGTGTTTCGCCTCCAAATTAATTTAAAATTGAGAGTTGAATTATTCTCAATTATTTGCTAGAACTGTGTTTATTTGCCTGCGTAGAAGTTTTTTGGAAAAACAATTTCAGGGAATTTCACAAGGAATTACACAAGGACTGAAAAAAGCTGAGAAGGCCAGGATTACCGTGTGGCCGAAAAAATATTTGTCTTTGCTGCAGTTGGAACTCTCGTTCACTTCTGTCGTTTATTTGAAAAAAAAAACTATTGAACTGTTTATTTTTTTTCTTCCATTTTGTTAAGTCTTTTAGTTTTTCTTTCTGTATTATTTAAAAATTTTGTGGACTATATTTGGAACTTTTTTTTTGCACTTGGCAAGGAATAAATTTGTTGAATGGGAGTTGACACCTCCCAAAAAATGGATTGAGGAGTTTGAAAGGAAGACGGTGGTTGAGGACTTACTCCAAGTCCCTCGACACCATAGCCGTCTTCCAGAAAAACATAATTGAAAAAGAGCTGGCAGGTCATATGCCAGCTATTAAATATATCTCTCGGGGTGTAAAATTTGCAACTGTGTGGTTGCTGTTTAACTCCCCCTAGGAAGCTTGCGAATTCGCAAGCCAACCCCTGGAGGGCAGTGAAATTTTGTGGGAAGAAGTTGATGAGGCGGTTTGCCACCCGGCATTGAGCCCGAGTGGATAGAAGGCACTATCCGCCGGAGTCTGGATGGCAGCAGTACCAAGCTACTCAAGGTAGAACATTTTGCCTGCGGCTGATTGGGAGGGGTCAAAGGCTGTTTTGACCCTATGGACCCAATCAACCGAAAATCTGGTTTTTTACCAGAGTTTTTAAGGATGGCCGGGTGTAGGTATCCGGTGATGCCTGAGGGACACCCCAAGTGTCACCTGTGCCTGGAACCGAGTCATATCAAGAAGAACTGCCCCAAGAACCAAAATAAGGTCCTGGAGGAGTTAATAAAAGTACCACTCCCTGCTCCCTCATTGGAGAGAGAGAAGAAGGAAGAAAAGGAAGAAAATGAAAGGTGGGTAACAATGGTTGCCCACGAAGGGAAGCGGGCTGCGGGGAGGGAGGGAGGAGCTCTGGACTGGACAGTCTCCACCCCTCCCCTCCCTGGATAAAAGGAAAAAAAAGAAGAAAAAAAGAAAAATGGGACATCGCCAGCGGTTGGTCATACACTGCCGGCGTGTCCCGAAGCATCTGTGGTGGGAGTTGTCCCACCAAAGATGGAGACTGTAGTAAATTGGGTACCCACATTAGTATTCTAAGTGCCCCCGAAAACAGTTTACTTTAGATGTATGTACTGGTGTTTATTGCAAGAAACAGCTGGGTTTCTTTCTCTGACATTTTACGTAATTCAACTTACACAAGTTAATGTGTGTACAGCAAAATAGGAATTTTGTAAGTATCTATAAAACTAAATTTTAAACAACGAATGGGTATCGGGTTCCAGAATAAACAGTAATCAAAGCGGTCCATAGGTAAAAAAAAATGGTTGAAAACCGGTGGTATAGATATTGTTGTTTTTGCTTGTTTATAATATTGTGAGATCGAATCAGTCACCTAGATTTTTCAGTCTACTCTAAAGATTTGTAAAACAAAACTATTCCGCTGATTTCTTGAAAAAGTTGTGAACTTTAAATATAATCTCCTAGTAACTTTTATAGAGAAGATGTTATTTTCACAAAACTTTTTT
>NC_043004.1:1562999-1577999 GCF_006345805.1 Octopus sinensis
CATACATGCTTTCTTATACACACGCACGCGCACCTTTATTTTGGGACACCCCTACTTTATTATCTCCCCTTCTTCCTAGCTCTCCTGTGTGACCCCTCTATCCAGCATTCGCCATGATAGTTCGCTAGCCACTACACATTCTTTATTTTCTCTCCTTGTTTCTTGTCGAAGAGCGTATGCTCGAAACGTTAAAGACATTTTCAATTCCCGAGTGTTAAACTAATACATCTGTTTGTTGTCTACACCACCTGTCTTTGTCTTTTGTTTGTTGTGAATTCTCCCCCCTATATATATATATATATATAGGCAAATTTATAAACGTACCAGCATTGCTAGAAATAAGGGGGGTCAAAACGACTCATTAGCCACAAAAAGTACTATCTTAGTAAGTAGACGAGGGAGACAAAGCTCCATACTGAAGTAGCAGATATACCCATATCACGTGATTTCGAATTCTGATGCATAGCATTTCAATTCTCGTCAGTGGAGAGCTTCGCCTCTCTCGTCAACTTACTAAGATAAAGCTCTTTTGCCTAATGAGTCATTTTGACTCTTATTTCTAGCAATTCTGACACCATTTTGAATCTTTGTCACTTTATTGACGTCTATAAATTCCCCTCTCACGTTTAAATTGCTAATAAGCCACCTACATTATTTATAGCAAACTCTTCTACCGTTTTGATACAGCACATGCTTTCAACGGTTTTTCTGTTAAGTTGAGGCGCCTTGAGCTTAACCCGAGACGAGAATTGGGATGTTATGCATCGGGATTCGAAATCACGTGTGATGGCTATATCTGCTACTTCAGCAGGGAAATTTGTCTCACTACAGTAGGAAGCTTCGTTTCCCTCATCAGCTTGCTTAATATAGTACTTTTTGTGGACGAGTTGTTTTGACTCTCATTTCTAGCAATGCTGGGCACTACTTTGTACCCTTGTCACCTTAGCGACGCGTATAAATTTGCTTTCAGGTTTTAAATTGCTAATTAGCTACCTATATTGCGTGTATGTATGTATGTATGTATGTATGTATGTATGTATGTATGTATGTATGTATGTATTTATATATACATATATATCAGTTGAATAAAGTTAAAACATAGTCTGGTTTTAACGTTTTTTTTTTATTATGGTATTTTAACAAAATTAGCGCTTTCATACATAATGTAGTCATTAGATTTCAAATGTGTTTAACTAACAGTTGAGCTCTTGAGAACGTTAGTACCTCTTAGGTTGCTCCAGCCAGCTGAATTTTTAGAATACCTTTTTGATGAATCCGCATGCTCTTAAATATCACGATTTTCCAGGTGTACCGATATTCTGTAATTTGTTTATATTTATTAACTCACACCATTAACTGGTTGTTATATTATTGCTGTTATTTCCATTCAGAACAGGTTTGAACATTTTAATAAATCGTTTATCTTTTATCGTTCTATATATAGGTTCGATGATGGTAAGAGGAGAATAGAACTCAAATCATGGGAATATATAATGCTATTATTAAAAATCGTCATGCTGAACTCAGTGTTTATCTGCAGTGCATTATTCAGATTTCTTAGTCTAGTCCCTGAATATGATGTGGATTAATGCCTTTTATTCTGCTGGATGTTATTAATGCAATGTGACGTGACTTGTTCTATATTTTAACTTTCACGTTTCTCTTTCAGGCGTATCGACAGTAACAAGATGGCGGATTCCAACAGAACACAAGGAAAGAAAAAGTACACTGTCCTGATGGGTTAATCGTATTTATTCCCCTATTTATATAGATACAAATATATAAATACAGGCAAGCACATATGTACCGGCTCACTGTTTTTACTCGATGAAAATTTAAATTTATTAATTTATTTACAACAAACAAAACATTTGTTATTGTTGAAGAGATATATATTCACTCTATACTAGACAAAGGTAGATTGTGTGGCGTGTATTAATTTCCCAAGGGCATTAACTGGAAATAGCATCAACAGGGATACGCAATTGTCCAAAAGATTTGTTTAACTGGAAACTAATTCTGCGAAACTCTAGTTATAAGATCAGAATACATCACTAACTAATTCCTTGTAACACTGGAATTGTGTCCGTGACCAGCTTACAGTTGTACGACAAAAATTTTGACACGTTTTGAAATTAATCTAAATTTAGTGTAAATTTAAAACTTTGTGTTACTGAATGGTACACATTTTTTGATGGAAATATTTGAGGGACAAATACCGTTTCGAAATTCTTATAACAGGTTCCTCTTTTTAGCAGTTTAAATAAGTACACGATCAATATTTATTCCGCCCAAACGTTGCAACAATCATCTTTCATTCGCTGGTTTCATGCATTCGGCTGCGGCCATGCTGGACTCCACTTCTTACGATACAGTCGATTGGCCGCACTATTTATTTTATCGAACTTGAAAGGATCACAGCCAAAGTTGACCTGTATGGATCTTAAACTCATAACGTGAAACGCCCTGAGATGTTAGTTTGTCCGTCACTCTGCTGTCCGGCCTTTCGTAAACAATAAAGTAGTTTTTTGATTTCACGTGAATAAAGTTATCTCTCAAAGATCCTGATAAGTTTTGACATAACCGATTAGAAATTATGGAAGCGCAATTAAAATAGCTATCAGCGAAAATCGAACTTGAACCGTGGATTCAGCTTCATCGGGAGACAAACTCACTATGGTGCTTTTGAAACCAGAAATTATGTTCCTGCATTTTACTTAATTTCCTCCACAATTCAGGAAGTGACGGTGGATATGAAGAAAGAAAATATTAATCCGAGGCTGGCTGCCTTCAATTGTTCCTGTGCAAATTTCAACACCATATTTATTGAAAGAGAACTTTCCCTTAAATAAAAGAATAGTATAAGGTCAACCCCACTGAAATGCTTGTGTGCTAAACAAGGGGTGTTTCTAGGCTTATGTGTGCCTTTCTTTTCCTAGCTTTATTCCCGTAATCCTTTTCGTCGAATAAATAAATGTTTACCTCGCTCGAGCTTTGTTTGTTGTTGTTGATTTACGTCAATGGCTGATAGTGTCGACATCTGTCCGCTCATATCCTTCAGGCGTACATTTATAGAAGTAGTGACTCAAGCTAAGTAACACGGGGGTACGCCAGCTTTTGGAGTTGGACAGAAAATGCAGGAAGCGTATTCTTTTGTGGCTTTACCAAATATTACTTTAAACAGGGCCAACAGACTGGGAAATGATGGCTGCTAAATTAACAATCACCGTCATTTTAAACGTTGACACTTCAACAGAAGACAAGAAAATAACAATGTTGAAAATGTTAAAGAATAATCACAGTGAGCTAACAATAAAACAATAGTAACAATAACAACTCGTCACGTGTTCATTGGTAAAATAGACCAAAAGTATCAAAATAATTTGCCACATCTTCAACAAAGATTTATTTGAGTAAAAACACTTATTGTGTCATACGAGAAAGTATTATTAGGAAAACATCACAAAAGCAAACAAAATCAGTGAAATCGTTCGCGCAAACATTCAGATTTCTTAGTTTTTATTACCGTCTTCCGCCCCTCTTCTTTCTTTCTTTCTTTCTTTCTTTCTTTCTTTCTAATATCTGTATTGTAGTACAGCATTAACCCCAACAGCCTGACTGCTTCTTCTTAGACTCATCCGTTTTTTTATTTGCTCAAGTTGTAATTGAAGAAAAATGCTTTAGAATTAAGAGAGAGACCTTGCTTCATATAAATGACAGTCAATATATTTCGAGCGCGGTTGAAGCAGAAACGAATCAAATAAAGAGAAGAACGAAAGCAAAAATTAATGAACATTTCAAAAAGGTGACCATGAAAAAATGTAAAAAAAAAAATTAATAATAATAAGAAAGAGAAAAGGAGGAGGAGAAAGAGGAAAAAAGAGAGTGTGTTTATGTGTATATGACTGTTATACTATATTTCGTAAAATAGTTACAAAAATTCAGGGAAGTGGAATTTGAGAAACGGTAAGGCGCCATGCTAAATTGTGAACAACAATCAGTTTCCTTATTTTAGTGGGTCAAGAGTCAATTTTTTCTTTCATTTCTATTCAATGAAATAAGGATCACATATGGGCTTGTGTCTATTAAATCGATGTAAACTCCTGTATTATGTAGTCTTGTGCGACGAATGGAATGATTTGGTATATATATATGTATATATATATATATATATATATATATTAATCCTCGTCCTCATACATAGATGTATATGTATATATATATATATATATATATTATTATATAGATATATACTATCTTTTTACTCTTTTACTTGTTTCAGTTATTTGACTGCGGCCATGCTGGAGCACCGCCTTTAGTCGAGCAAATCAACCCCGGGACTTATTCTTTGTAAGCCCAGTACTTATTCTATCGGTCTCTTTTGCCGAACCGCTAAGTGACGGGGACGTAAACACACCAGCATCGGTTGTCAAACACAGACACACAAGCATATACATACACATACATACATATATATACATACATATATATACATATATACGACAGGCTTCTTTCAGTTTCCGTCTACCAAATCCACTCACAAGGCATTGGCCGGCCCGAGGCTATAGCAGAAGACACTTGCCTAAGATGCCCCGCAGTGGGACTGAACCCAGAACCATGTGGTTGGTAGGCAAGCTACTTACCACACAGCCACTCCTGCGCCTGTATATATACATACATACATACATATACATATATATATATATATATATATATATATATATATATATATATATATATATATATATGCGAATTGTTTGCGTGCTGAAGAAGGTGAGGTGATTTCTTTTGCCAATGCAGAAACCGGTTCACGTAAATCCGTATACTTAAATGTACATTAGGAGATTTTATCAACCTAATCTGCCTTGGGTTGATTTCTGCAATTATCGTCATTGTAATTTGGCGATTTAACAGTTTTAACTGTTATTTCCAGCAGGCAGACATACTTAGTATGTCCTTTGATTAATTTTAATTATAATCCTTCAGCCATTTAATGCTTTTCTTGGGCCTGCAATCGCTTGGGCCCACAATCGCTTGGGCTTGCAGTCACTTATTAATTCTGTTATTATCATTTTTAAAAAATAGTCATTCAAGATAATAACAAAATTAATATCTTAGCAAATTATTGCAGTCCCGAAGAGCTGCAATCCTCGTACAACAATTCTAAACAAGCTGCCATAAAGCAGCAAAAACAGTTCACAAAAGTGTTCAAACGAAGACTTACACAAAATTACATCACAAAATTTCAGCACATACATACACACACATACATACATACACACATACACACACATACACACATACATACATACACACACGCATACATATACACACATACATACACATACATATACACACATACACACATACAAACATACACACACATACGTACACACATACATAGATACATACACACACACATACATATACATACATACATACATACATACACACACACATACACACATACACGCATGCACACATACATACATACATATACATACACATACATACATACACACACACACTTACACACATACACACATAGATACATACATACACACATATAAACATATAAACACACATATAAGCCTCTACATTGTACACACACGCACATATATACATACATTCACTCGCACGCACGTACACACACACGCACACACACATTTACATATATATACTATACACGCACACACACATACACACGTACAAACACACACAAACTCACATACACACCGACAGATATACATACACAATATACACCTATCCGCGCACGCACACATACACATAAACACATACAAACGCACACATACACGCACACACATACACGCACATACATACACACTCACACAAATGCACCCACACATACATCCCTACACACACACACGCACGTAGAAGCACACACGCACACACGCACACTAGGTTAAGCACAGTTACTCGCCACACACCCAAACTCTACGCACACACACACAAACACACACATGCACACACACACACTACAAACAACACACACACATGATACACATACTTACACGCACACACGTATACCCCTTTGTTTTCGACCTGGTTTTGACCTTGCTGGACACAAAAAAGTGCCACTCCTTTATGACAGCTGGCCTGCCATGCCTCTTATTCACCATACATACATACACACACACACACGCACGCACGCACGGACAAACACACTTGTCATCCTTGCACACACACACACACACACACACACACGCACCCACACACATTCCTTGTCTTTGAAACGCTCTTGTATTTAAAAATCATGATTCGGCTACCTTTCAACTTCTGTTCTTTCAACATGTGATCTCTTGAGCACCACCAGCAAAAAATTTTTTTTCCTCTATCTTCCCTTCTCGGGATCTTTCCTTCTCCTTTGTTTCCGACGAAGAGTTCCGCTCGAAACGTTAAACTCTCCTTCCCTTCTTTCCTGAGCGTCAAATAATACTTTAATTGTTCCACGTCCTCGCGTTGCTGTGTTTTTTTCTGTGTTTTCTTGTTTGGCTTAGCTATATATATATATATTATATATATATATATAATATATATATATATATATATATACATACATATATATATATATATATTATATATATATACATATATATATACACACACATATATATATATACGACTGGCTTCTTTCAGTTTTCGTCTTCCATATCCACTGGGTTTGGTCGTCCCGAGACTATAGTAGAAGACGCTTGCCCAAGGTGCCAAGCAGTGGGACTGAACCCGCGAATCATGTGATTGGGAAGCAAGCTTCTTACCACACAGCCACTCCTGCGACTATTGTTTGTAAAAGATAGAGCTGACGAATGTTTAAAGAGATGAATCAACATCTCATATTTTTCAGCGTTTTATCGGTGCTTTTCTCTGTTGAAATCAAATTGAATCCGTCCACAGCACTTACCAAATCTTCCAATCTTTCATCCTCGGGATTTAAAGCTTCTAGAATCATCAAGGGGGTGGGGAATAACAAACCTATAAGCATACGCCTTTTCTCCAGGGTGAACTACAGCCAGTGAAACGATAACAAAATAAATAAATATAACACTTGATTGATCATGTCTATCTTGGTGTATATAACTACAATGTAGTTTCAATAATCCTCCATATTGTACAATTTTTTCAATATATGTTTCAAATTTTGGCGCAAGGCCAGCAATTTCGGGGGAGGGGTAAAATCATAATATCAACCCCCGAATAGCAAGTCGACCTCGGCGGAAATTGAACTCACACTGTGAAGACGTACGAAATGCCGCTGAGCATTTTCCCCAGGGATCTAACGGTTCAGGCAGCTTGTCGCCTTACAACTTCTCACGATTGAGTATTTATAGATCTTATAGGATTCTAAACACATTTAACTCGCTCTGCATAATTAACAGGGACAGTATCTTCAAGGGTTACGTCTATGCAAAATGACTTATAGTGTTCTCTGAACATTAATTTTAACCCTAATTTTTCAGTCAAATTTTCCAGTCGAGACTTTGTGGGAGAGTGAAGCGCTTTCTATATAAGACAACAACGCATTTTTGATCTCAGTTATGAGAGATAACCGTCTTGAGAGTCTCCTTGATGCTGCGAAAATGAAATTTTCTATTTTTTCACTTTCTTTTTTACTTCCATAAAATAAAATGAAAACATTAAATTTTGTCTTTTTTGTTTCGTTTTTATAATTATTGAAAAAAAAAAGAAAATAAGAGCGAAAACGAAAAGCAACGGTAATGAAATTTATGATTTTTTTTTCTTTTTGTATAAGAGTAATTTTTCAGGCCATATATTACGCCTTTTCAACTTTATATTTCAGTTCTTTAAATTGTTCCATGTTCACATCTAATTAAATTCCCCTGAAAAAGTATTACATGCTTTTATGAACCCTTTGCCTTCAATGATCCCATTAGGGTGAAATCACAAAACATGTGACCGATTATCGATCGATTCACACTGTTAAAGGAACACTCGGTACGAGCCAATTCACTCGAACCAATTTGGTGTAATTGCAACCTTGGCCTTTTGAAATTCAATTATTCTCTTTTTCTTACTTCCTTATTCTTCCCAACACCACAATCAATTCTTCATACAACGTGTCTACTCATGGAGAAATTTCTAGAAATCTTAAAATCATGCACGTTCATATTAACATAGTCATTGTATAAAAAATATGCACGTGCATAGAGTTCAATATATGCACACTGTATATGTGCTTCTGTTAACATACATGCACATGCTTGAAGAGATACTTATGAACGCGCCTATACATACCCATATACATATATATATATATATATATATATATATATATTTTTATATATATATATATATTTATATATATATATATACATACCCATATATATATGTATATATATATATACATACTAACACATATATCGCAATGAATACGAAATTCTCTAATGCTCAACTATGTTTCACTATTCATAATTCTTTTTCTCGCACACTGCTCCTAGCTACCGAGAATTATCAGAATAACATCCGTAGCTATCCGGGAAAAAGACAGGGCAATTTCTCCACACCGGGCTAAAGTGCCAGTCTCTCGCAGATCGCCATCCCTGGGGCAGGGCGTGAATTTATCACTGTCAGCAAACAAATCTTTTGTCAGTTTTGCAGTTCTCCTGGTGTTAAATGTTGTGAATGTTGTTTAAAAGCCAGTCGTCCTTAATCAAATGCTCCAGCCTGGGAATCCAGTCCTTCAGGTATATCATGTTCTAAGTTTATATTATCATTTTGCGGATATAAGGCGGTGAGCTGGCTGAAACGTTAGCGCGCCGGGTGAAATGCTTAGCGATATTTCGTCTCCTGCTATGTTGTGAGTTCGAATTCCGCCGGTGTCGACTTTGCCTTTCCTCCTTTCGGAGTCGATAAATAAAGTACCAGTTTCGCACTGGGGTCGATGTAATCGACTTATTCCTTTTGTCTGTTCTTGTTTGTCCCCTTCATGTTTAACCCCTTGTGTGCAATAAAGAAATATATATTATCATTTTGCGGATGTGATGGTGATCATTCTGAGGAAAGAAACTTCAGGTGTTTTGTGTGCGTGCATGTGTATGTGTGCGTGTGTGTATGCGTGTAAGTGACATAGAGCGAGAGAGAGAGAGGAGAAGGGATAGAGAGAGAGAGAGAGAGAATGAGAGAGAGAGGGTACAGAGACAAAGAGGGGATAGCGACGGCTAATGGAAGTCAAATCTGGTAACAGAGAAAAATAAATCGTTGATAGAATTAATTTTAAAGATAAAAACAATAATTTCATTAGACAAAACAATCCAATCGATAGTGACATCAGTCAGATCCTGTTATTATTATTATTACTATTGTTGCTGTTGTTGTTGTTGTTGTTATATACTAATTCATGATGTTCAATCTTTGATAAGTTCATCGAACTGCATTAGCATCAGTGTAGCCTGATGGTCAATACGAATTCAGGTAGCCGCTGGCAGACACCGTGTGGGAATTAATCTTCTCCGAATCGCCATTGTGACCGACGTCGTACGTGCGATGAGTGAAGCTGGAAGCGAGAAAATTATGAGGAATCAAAAATAGGGCAAAAATGACAAGAGAAATTTTCTCCATAACAGAACACCAAAAACTAACAAAATTTAGCTATTTAGTAATATATTAATTCCTAGGTTGTTACAAATGGCACTTCAACAACAGAATAAATACTTTAACGCGTACAGTTATGCTTTGCCAGTTGATGTTTTCTTCATATCCTTCTAAGATTTACTAAATTTAGACAACTTGTAGTTAGAGTGTGTTTGCTAACTACTGGTTTTCTTGATACAGCAGATCCACGCATAAAAGTGTTATATTACTTTGTATCTTATTTTATATATATATATATATATTATATATATATATATATAATAATATTATCGTTTCTTCTCTACCGACAACATGCAGTCTCTAGAGAAACATATGGATTTACCAATGTGAAGATCTACTGAAGATGGTGAAATAAACTAACTGGAGTTTTTCTACTCTCACGGAAGTTAGCCAGCATTATTTACCGGCAAAAGTGAATCCGGTTCTCACTAGATTGTATATCCCTACCAAACTAATTTAGAAATATATATATGTATATATATTTTAATATATATTAGCAAGTGTAATCCTAAATGCACCATACATATATATAATATATATATATATATATATATATAATATATATATATATATATATATATATGTATGTTGCCAGAATCATTAGCACGCCGGGCGAACTGCTTAGTGGAAATTTCGCCCGTCGCTACGTTCTGAGTTCAAATTCCGCCGAGGTCGACTTTGCCTTTCAACCTTTCGGGGTCGATAAACTAAGTACCAGTTACGCATTGGGGTCGATTTAATCGACTAATCCCCTCCCCACAAAATTTCAGGCCTTGTGCCTACAGTAGAAAGGATATATATATATATATATATATATATATTAAAGATGGCTATAGTATGAGCATTGAGGGAAATTTGGATCATATTTCTTACAGATCAAGAAAAACTTTCCCGTTCGTTCTGTTACCACCAGTAATGCACTGAGCTGGATTCAATTCAGTCTGTAGTCTTCTTTAAGAAATAATCTGGTATTAGTTCTATGCAGAGAGAATATTACTACAAATAAGAGTCTTTAAACGAAAAAATACTAAACTCCATATATCGAAGCATACAATAATAGTAGATACAAGGGAAAAGTGCAATAAATAAACAACAAACTTCACACAATAAACAGAATAAATAAAAATAGTTAAAGGAAAATCCACTGTTTTCAACCCCCTTTTTAACATACAAGACTCCACCCCAAACACAAGTACTACAAAAACTAAGAAACAAACCCAACGGAAAATCGTCATTCTCCACCACCAACAACTTTAGAAAAATGAACTAATAACAACCGTCAAAAGTAGTTCGAAAATGAACGCGCAAAATAGCAATTTCAGTCGTAGAACATTTTCCTCTAGCCTCTAGAAATAAACTGTCACTCAAGGACTATCGTATATAGTGGGACAATAGGCAGAAACACGACACCAACTACTATATCTACATGTATAGGATCTACAGAGAACTCATTTAAGACACGATACAACCAACTCACGCACACGTTTCGCGACCCACATGTTTGGCTCCGTCTCTATCTAAACTTGGCAATTATAATTTTAAAAACAATTCTCCGTTTAGATCAGTTGTAAAATACTCTCACACACACACAATCAAATCACGGTAACACCAACCACTACCAACTTTGTACTAATGAATCCTAGAACATTCTAATATTTATGGATCTAATTCTGAAATGAAACGCTGAACTAGTCTCTTCATGAAAGCACAACATCTTAAAAACACTAAAGCATTTCAAATCAATAATCTTTTCTAGCGATTAAACATTATAATATCTCACCACCCACCTCCATTTACACCATAACTTCCCTAAAAAATATGCATTAAAAAACACTTCCGTAGCTTTATACTATACAATTCTGTAGAAATTATCTAAAAATCTCCCTTTCACCAACCATAATCCTCATAGGCAATTTTCTAACACCTACCCAAACGTGCATTAAAATAATGTATTTCTATGCAAGAAAAGCTGGAAGACACTTTTCTTTTATAATCCTTTAAAATTTCTTTCTTTCTTTTCTTTTTGAATTTTGAGCTTTTAAATTTTTAATTTATAAATGATTAGCCAGCAGAATCGTTACCGCGCTGGACGAAATGCTTAGCGGTATTTCGTCTGTCGTTATGTTCTGAGTTCAAATTCCGCTGAGGTTGACTTTGCCTTTCGGAGTTGATAAAATAAGAACCAGTTATGTACTGCGGTGGATATAATCGACGAGCCCCCACCCAATATTTCGAGCCTTGTGTCTTTGGTGAAAGGATTACATATATTTTTTATTTTTCATTTTTATTCATCCCAATTTTATACATGAATATACATCTCCTTTTATAATGTCCCCACTATCGTATTTATCGAGAGGCCTCAAATAATACATTATAAAATACATGCTATTGCAACAGAATTGAAGTAATGTTTATAAACACGCGGTCCATAAGCTTTTCGTCCCTGAAGCACAATGTTTAAAATCTCTAAATACTAATTAAATTGATTATATAACAATGGACACCTGTAGAAAAATATACAGACCAATAACCTCTACATCTAACCAGATCCTTTGTGATCATCAAAGCACAAGATAATTTCTAGACTAAGAAATTTCTATAATAAGCATGACATGCCTGACTAATAACCTTCACCTTCCAAATACAAACAGGAAATACCCAACATAACATCAACAAGTAAACAACTGACCAGCTAAAACATACCAAATGCTTATATTCTTTTGTGAACTAAAAAATTCTTTTACAGAAAAGTTTATGCACTCAGTTATTAAGGTTTTGAATACTGGATTCCCACCATTGCCATTTACAGTCTCAAAATAAAGGATTAAATCCAATACCCACCTAAAAAAAAGATAAACTGCTGGCATAGCTTGTATAAACTTAACAAATGGGAAACACCTAGAAATACACACTAGCTTACAAAGTTCTACATACATGGATAAATTATAGACATCATACCAAATTTAATGAATACATATTTCTCCAAAACACCTCTTCATGACAACCCTTCCGAAATCCTAAAGAACAATCCACTCAAGCACACACGCACAAAGGAAGATTTTAACCGGAAAGAGATTATATAAAGGCACTTCATCTCACGTTGCTCTGTGACCACTTCGACACTTATCAAGTGTCACACCAGTTGAGATAACGTCATTCGGTAAAAGCAGAACGCTCGTACTTCGTCTGCGATGCAGGGAGTCCATCAAACACACACACCCCACCCACACACACACACACGCACAAACAAGAGATTGGAAAAGGTTTTTGGTGTAGTTTATTCAGCATAACATGTTTATCATTTGCAAATTGGAGTTACAAAATTGTACATGTAGGAGAAACATCTGAGATATCGCCTCTTAGAAATTCTTCAGACAGAGAATCGAATAATACAGCCTGGATTAAGAGAGTTGTCAGAGTATCAAACAAGTCATTTTGTGGTATTCGTTCCGTCTTTAAAACGCCACTCTGTAGTCAAATCTCGCCCAAGAAACTTTGCTTTCCATCCTATCGCGTCGTTCAAGTACTGTAGCCGACACACTGTTTATTTGTTTGACTGTCACTGTTCGTTTCTTCTTCCCTTTCTCCCCCTCTGTCTTTTCTATCTCTCTTATTCCGTTATCTTACACTGTAAGAAGGGCCCATTATAGATTGCTGAAAGTACCCGTCTCTTTACGAAGCCACTGAATATTTCTCACACACACACACTTTGATATGCTACTAGAAACGATCGACCTACAAATAGAGCACGAGAATAAAAAAAATGTGAAATGTTCCACTTTATATTGCAATCAGTCTTGAGAACAATTACCAGCTTAATTTAGAAGGTCGAAAGTCAACAAGCTATTACGAATTTAAAAAGCAAAAGAGGTGGCAGAGGCTCGAGGAAAGAAAAACATTTGAAAGACGTCATTAATTTCTATAAATTGAATCCTGTAGATGCGAGGAATCGGTAAACTGCGTGGAAGTGTTTACACTAATTCCTGGTCATTAGTATTACCAGTTACGCGATAAGATCAATTAGTGAACTTGATTTATTGTACACAATCCTCGACGCGAAATATTTGTCTTTGTGTCAAAATCAGAATCGTCAGTCGTATATAGCAATGATCTCCTCATGTTGGGACACCAGCATAGTTTCATTTTTCTAGTTTTTCTTCAGAGTACAATCCAACGCTGTCTGGAAAAAAATACCATGAACTCCCAATATTATCACTATAAATTTCCTCAACCTTAAGCAGGAAGCTTCTTCGAAATCGACGTAATAATAACTCGAAGCATACTGAGAAATTCCTGTTTATACGTAAGAAACACTTTATTCAAAATATGACAAAGAAAAGCAGTCACTGCTGCCAGCATCGCAAAGAAGCGGATTGGTGGTCGAATGGATAAAAGTTAATGGTGACCAGCGATGGATTAACCATCAAGCAATATAAGTACATGCTTAGGGTGTCAAGAGAAGATGAAGGCACCACAAAAATAGTAAATAGCTTACGGCACAAAAGAAAAATCACTTTAAACTTGCTAAAATGATATCTGTCTATCTATCTATCTGATTGTAGATGTATGTATGTATTATGTATGCATGTATAAATGTGTGTGTGTGTGTATGTGCATGAGCACGTGCGAGTGTACATATCTACATATGTATATGTACATAACATACACAAGCACGTACATACACACATATATGTATATATATATATATTTACATACACACACGCATATATATATATATATATGATATACATGATTCTCCATTTGGCGAATTTATATATATATATATATAAACGTTAAATGGAGAATCGGAAACGAGGACAAATTATCGGTAGCCAATACACACATTTTTTTCTCTCCTTGCTTCTTTTTTTCTGTGTTCCTTTCTGTGGAAGAGCGTAGGCTCGAAACGTTAAAGGCTTTTTCAATTCCCGAGCGTGGTACTAATACATCTGTTTGTTTTCTACACCACCTGTATTCTTCTTTTGCTTTTTTCGTGAATTCTCTCCTATATATATATATATATATATATATATATATATATAGTACTAGAAATATATATATATACACACACATACCTAGTACGCTCAATATATTTTGTGATTCACATCGAAATACATACTTTTTGTCATAGACGTTAGGAATACGCAAATTAATTATAAATTCAAAAAAGAAAATGAATGCGTTACCGAACCATTGTGTATTTAGCATTATAGTTTTTTCCCCATTGGAAGATTTTCAGAATTACCAATTATCAACAGACAATATCGAAGTCGAATATGTTTTTTGTTGTTATTGGAAGGATAAAGCCATTATTAAGTTAAAGGAAATGAAAGATGGTTATTGCGACAAATTTTATGCTTATATATATTT
>NC_043004.1:1585499-1607547 GCF_006345805.1 Octopus sinensis
ATCGTAGACTCATCGTAGACGCGCGCTAATACCCAGAAGGGCTCGATATGTATCACGACTATAAAATACCCGCTTTTGGTTACACTGCACCGCAAAATGTGGGAGTAGTTAGGAATCTAAATCGTAGGAGAGAGACACCACACAACCTCACTTTTATATATATAGATATATATATCTAACTCCCTTTGATACTGGAAATAAAGTTGGACAATTGACGCGCTGAAGATGCCATTAAAAGAGAAACAAGTGTCTCCAACTTTCTACCTAATTACCTGTCCATTTTCTTTACCAGCACATCAAATTTGGAGACCATGATTCTTGGGACTATTTTCCCTTTACATATTGAGCCAGTCTCAACCGGTATTTTGGTATTTGATAATTGTGATGTATCCCCAAGAGGTGCAGTTAATTCTTTTAAATAAAAAAAATGTGGTTTTTGGTATTAGGCTTATTATCTTTCACATAGCACTGTGTGTGTCTGTGTGTGTGTTAATAAATATGTGTGTGTCTGTTGTCTGCTGATGTGTTTATGTAGTTTGGTTTCACGTTGTGCAACGTAATCTGCTCGTTGTTGCAAAGTGCATCGTCTTATAGCTCCCTCAGAGTCCTTAAAGCGACGACCGAGTAAGCTTTGAGTGCACTGCTTCTCATTAGCAGAAACAGCTGCAAGCTAATGAAGTTAATTACGCAATTTTTTTCCCTTGTCATTCAATTTATGTATAAATATAATCCATCCATCTGTCCATCCATCTATCCAACTATCTATCTATCTATCTATCTATCTATCTATCTATCTATCTATCTATCTATCTATCTATCTATCTATCTATCTATCTATCTATCTATCTACATATCTATCTATCTATCTATCTATCTATCTACATATCTATCTATCTATCTATCTATCTATCTATCTATCTATCTATTTATCCCTCTGTCTGTCTGTCTGTCTATCTATCTATCTATCTATCTATCTATGTGAAAAGGAAATACTAAAAAAAAAAAGAAAAAAGATCAAGAAGATTTAAATAATCGTTACACTTAAGGAAAAGAAACGTCATTTATTGGGAAATCGGGAAGAGGAGAAATTAAAGGAGAACCGGAAAGATTAGTGGAGACGAACAAGTAAGAGAAAGCGAAAGGAGATGCATTAAAGTGTGTGACGCCTGATAGTTTAAGTGAGAACCTAGTCTTTGGTAGCAGGGAGCTAAACACGGGATGCAAGGGAAGACAATGGACGATGAGTTAGCATAAGTTATGAGCGCTTGTAAAATAGCTTTACACTATATACCCACATATGTATGTGTGTATAGGTGTGTGTGTGTGTGTGATTTGAAAGTTATTAGTGTCAGTTGAAAATGTATGTGTGAGTTAATTATGTACGTGGTTGTTGCGTTTTTTTTTTCTAGAAGTTTATGTAGGTGTTTATCTAGTAGATGTAGGTTGGCTGGTATGTGTGTGCGTTTGTGTTTTGGTATTTGAAGGGTATATGTGTGTGTGTGTGTGTGTGTGTGTGTGAGTGCGTGTAAGTAGATTATATGTGGGTATGTTTGTGTGTATATATTTGCTGTATGTTTAGTATGTGTATATATATATTTAATTTCAATGTTTATTTACATATGTGTGTAAATAGGCTATGTGTATGGTGGAGGTGTGAGTGTGTCTATTATTTTTGGAAAGTGTTCGTGTGTCCCCTAACCAACAACTGGGTTGTGGCTTTCTTTTAAATGTTTTTTGCAAACTGTTTAAGAATAGCGCTTGCAATCTTTGAATCTTTTCTTAGATTAAAGGAACTAAGAACTTACCAAGGTTTTGATGTTTTGGCCGTGGAAAATATCGCATCAAGATATTCAGTTACCCGTATGCTTGCAGCAGAGATCTGCTAAAGGTGGTTAGTTTTACTCCATCGTAACTGCCCTTAACTAAAAAAAAAGAAAGAGAATAAGACTGGAGCAGAGCCCTCCTTTACCAAATACAAGGCTCTGCAAAGATACTACTTGTACTTGCGGTGGCATTCACCCTAGTGTGGGCTAAGCCGGCTTCGACCAACCAGTTCCCTCGTACAGTTCTATATTTAAGAGATGAGGAATTATGTACATTGTTTACATTATTTACATTTGACGGATATTTGTCCTCATCTTGTTAGTTGTTAATACGACGTTTCGGCTGATATACCCTCCAGCCTTCATCAGGTGCCCACGGGCATATGGCGGAGTGGTTAAGATCGAGGGTTTCTAACCCCAAGATTCCGATTCCGATTCCAAGCAGTGACCTGAATAATAATAATAATAATAATAATATAATAATAATAATAATAATAATATAATAATAATATAATAATAATAATATAATAATAATAATAATAATAATAATAATAATAATAATAATAATAATAATAATAATAATAATAATAATAATAATAATAATGATGATGATGATGATGATGATGATGATAACAACATCGAAAAATACCTTGGGGATGAAAACCCAGGTTCGAAATTTCCCAAGACACCTGATGAAGGCTGGAGGGTATATCAGCCGAAACGTTGTGTTAACAACAAACAAGATGAGGAGAAATATCAAATATCTGTCAAATGTAAATAATGTAAATAAGGTACAGTTCCCTTATGTTCGGAGTTTCCATGGAAATACATATTTATATGTGCTTCCCATTCACATGCATATACACTTTGTGATAGAGTTATCCGTAACAGCTCGTCTTGCTATCAATTGTCGACCGTCGCAGAGGTTTCGCTGATGAAGTCACCACCGATTATCGGAGCATATGTAGCAGGGGTCTGAGGTGGGTTCTATGGAATGCTTTAACAAAACCTAAAGGGTGTCTCACTCCCATTGGTCATCCAGCACACCAGACACCAATCCGGAATTTATGAGGATCCGTGCTATTGCTAGGTAGTTATTAAACCTATTGTTATGATCATCCGTCCTTTTGACAGGTCTTGTTTAGGGTCCTACTAGGTTTCTAGCAACCGTCCTCACTAGGTAAGCCTAGCGGGAATGCTGGTTTAATCACCGACATTCCAACCAGGCAACTGGTTGTACTGGATTCCATGTTACCCGTAGCACTCATGAGAGACCTCACAGGGAACCTGTAAATGTCTTGGGTGTTCGATTCATTCTCTGATTGTAGCTTATTTTGAAAAAGACAAAGATGTGGTTACCGCAGGTGATGGATTAAGTATATACTATTCAAGAACAAATATAATGCGACTAACAGTTCACCAATTTCACAAATAAAAATTGGGTTGAGTGGAATCTATTTTACAAATGTCTTTGTCCAAGCGATCACAGCTGGAACCAGCAAACTTCTTAGCCACATGACTATATCTGCTGACTGCAAGCCCCAAAGATAATTGTAGTAATGATCTAACTTCAAATGTTACCTATCTATGAACTAAAATTGGCTGATGAATAAGTGGGTGTAAACAAGCTTGTTCAAAATGTTATGGTTGTATTTTTGGTATTTCTTTTCTGTTGGGGACAAAAATTCTTCTATGCTTTTTATTTACACTGCTCTCTCGAACAAAGAGAATGAAAATTATAGTACCATGTCTTTCAAAAGAATATTAGTTAAAATAGTTATTATTCTGTATAAAAGCTTTCATTTGGACGAGTGCCTGCTTCATTTTACTTCGGCTTAATGCGATTAAATTATAAATAACTCATGAAAAGAATGTCCTTTGAGAAATTATGTTTCAAGCAAGATAAATCGAAATTTTACTGCAATGCTAAAGTCCACCATGAAATACTATATACAACTCAGCAGTTGTTTATACGAGTGATAAAAACCACTTATTTACCTACTCCGAATTTAAATAATATTTGGCCCATTAGTTAGTATGGAAATCTTTCGATATAGCAACACCATTACACTTATAGAATAACACTTTGTAAATTAGTGAACATCAAAATTAATGTACCCCTAATCTCCCGACACTGACAACTAGGATGATATGTCGTAATATTATCTGGTTTAACCCATAATTGCTTCAATACACAATCTAAAAATTTCCTCATCATCTGCCATTACTAGAAAATGTTTAATAGAAATAAATTTAATCTATGCTATAGTTGTCCGATCAACATCAAAGACTAAACCATGTGAGGTAAACTATTCATGCAGAAACGAATCTCTTACTCCCCAAACCATTGATGCAATGCTGAAGCAATTTTCTATAGAACAGAGCTTTCCGAAGTAAAATCCATCGCCTAAATACCAAGAGCTAAAATCTTTTGGGCAAATTTAAAGAACGTTATTTGAACTTGACATCTTCGGGACACATTGAAATGGAAAGACATGGAAATTATTTGCCAATGTGTTGTGTGGAATTAGAAAGTATTTAGTACTGCATTAGATGGCAAATAGAAGATCCATGAAAGACAAATCGAAACATAATTTAAACGTATAGAGTATGTAATAAAAAATCTCACACTTGTGAGCTTAATAACTGTTGACTATTGTAACTTGAAATCAGAGCTGTGCAGTAAATGTAGGTACTACCCGAAGTTACTTTAAGTTAGTTAGAAATATAAACGATCACCAGAATGAACTTATATATTCAAATATTTTTCATTCTTTATTATATCTAATGTAAATATATCTTAATTCTATCTTTTTCATAATCAACTTGCCGATATTCTTCAACGTCAAAAATTTGTGTATTTAACTTTACAAAAAGATTCACTTGACACGGATATAGTTGCAATAATGTGATTTATGTATATGTAACTATTTCAATATATATATATATATATATATATATATAATATATATATATATATATATATATATATATATATATATATATATATATATATATATATATGTACGAAGAGCTTCGTTCAATTTACGTCTACCAAGTCCTCTCACTCACAAGGCTTTTGTCGGTCCGAGGCTATAATAGAAGGTACGTGCCCCAGGTGCTACGCAGTGGAACTGAACCTGAAACCATGCAGTTAGGAAGTAAATTTCTTGCTATTCATCCACGCCTGCACCCATACAGGCAAATCCAAGTATGAAAAAGAGAAAATACAGAATAAAACAAGAAAAGTTAGTATGATATATACCGTAAATTTATTAGATGGGAAAGTCTTAATGGAAATGATATTTCGAGCACAGCATTTTGTTAAATGAAAGAACAAGAACTTGGAGGAGAGGATGAAGCATATAGTCCGGAAAAAGCACGTATGTCAATACATGGCCCAAAAATAGTACACACACATACATACACACACATATGTATACATACAATGTATATGTGTGTACGTATTCTATTAAACCCGTCAAACTGTTCCTTACTTTTCTTTTATTTGTTTCAGTCAGTTGACTGCAGCCATGCTAGGGTATCGCCTTTAGTCGAACAAATCGGCCCCAGGACGTATTCTTTGTAAGCCTAGTACTTATTCTATCGGTCTCTTTGCCGAACCGCTAAGTTACGGGAACGTAAATACACCAGCATCGGTTGTCAAGCGATGTTGGGGTGACATACACAAAGACACAAGCACACACACATATGCATATATATATATATATATATATATATATATATATATATATATTATATATATATATATATATATATATATATATATATCTATATATATATATATATATATATATATATTATATATATATATACGACGAGCTTTTTTCAGTTTCGGTCTACCAAATCCACTCACAATGCATTGGTCGGCCCGAGGCTATGGTAGAAGACTCTTGCCCAAAGTGCCACGCAGTGGGAGTGAACCCGGAACCATGTGGTTGGTAAACAAGCTATTTACCACACAGCCATATTAAAGATTTTTAATGTCTCTCTACTAGAAGGCGGCGAGCTGGCAGAAACGTCAGCATGCCGGGCGAAATGCTTAGAGGTATTTCGTCTGTCTTTACGTTCTGAGTTCAAATTCCGCCGAGATCGACTTTACCTTTCTTCCTTTTGGGGTCGATAAATTAAGTACCAGTTGCGTACTGTAGTTGATCTAATTGTCTGATTCCTCCCCCAAAATTTCGCACCTTGTGCCTAGAGTAGGAACAAAATTTTCCTATCAGTTTCCTGTTGATTTAAGAGAATAAAGTTTCTAAATCCATCTTCTAAATTTACACACCGTCACAGTCCCATTTTCAAGAAACGAAATAGATTTGGCGTCAGCGTTGCTTTTCATATGTTGGACAAATTTTTGTAGACTTCTTATAAAAATATTTTTGACCGTTAAGTGCCTACGTCACCAGTCACGTGGTCATTTCTTTTGCAGTGATTAAACTCTTTATTCTTTTTAACCCCAGGTTTTTATATCACACGTTAAATTGTCGCTTTGTGTTGCTTGCGTGTGTATTTGGGTATGTTGCTCTGATACAAGCTTGGTTTCCATGATTAATCTTCAAATTTTGTGCTATTTTTACAAAGTATGCAAGTTTTATCCTCTGGTATTTTTCTATTTAACTGTGCTTTTTTGTGCGTGCTGTAGAGTGTTCTGATTGATCTTTGTTGCATGATGTTAGATAATGCTTAATAATATAATATCCCTCACAAAAAATACACGGTTAATCATAGAAGCCATACTCATATCGCATCACAATACGAAAATAATTTCGAAAACATCACATGAAAAGTCAACACGTGACTACTAACATGAAAACGTAGCGTTGGAAAAAAAAATGACCACATCAAATTAACATGTGACTGCTGACGTGAAAGCCAAGTGGTAAAAGAGAAATTTGGGGGTAAAGTCTATAAAAATTCGACCATTATTCAAGAATAGGAAATGCAGACGCCAAATCTATTTCAATTGCTGAAAATGAGTTTGTAAATGTTTGGAACTGTAGAATCGGGGCTTAGGAAATGTATAGTTTGAAACAAGAAACTGATACGAAAATACGAAAGTCAGTGGGCTGGTTATGTAGTTCTCACACCAGACCACAATCTCTCTATCTATCTGTTTGTCTGTCTAATTATCTATCTATATGTCTGTCTGCCTGTCTGTCTACACACATACACCTACACACACACGTACACACACATACACACACACATACATACATACATACATACATACATTCATACATACATACATACATGCATACATACATACATACATACATACATACATACATACATACATACATACATACATGCATATATATATATATATATATATATATAAATACAATAAGAGGCTTCCAAATAGGAAAGCGTTGCGCTAGAAAGAGCAGTAGGAATCTCAAAAAACACAAAAAAGGATAAATTCTCGAAAGGAATGAAAATTAAAAACGTTTACCATCTCAACTATTTCCCAGACCATAGTTTCTAATTTATTATTACCCTATGCATTATGTTTATATATATATATATATATATATATACATATATATATATATATATATATATTACCCGAAATGGTCGTGACTTCTGGGACTTGACTGAGGAAAGACAGTCACGAATGTCCCGTCTTTTTTGCCTGTCCTTCTAATTGTTGTTTCTTTTATCCGCCTTTGTATCGTCTATCTTCCCGAACGTTTTAATGCACTCAATTGCGTTTTTGCTCCATATATATATATATATATATATATATATATATATTATATATATATAATATATATATATATATATATATATATATATATATATATATGTATGTATGAACATTTAATCCATAATTGTTAGTCCGGCAGACTGTAATAGTCCAACGAAATATATATTTTGTTGGACTAACGATTTTGGAATAAAAATTGTATTCATCCTCAGACTTATATTTCAGTTCTTTACTCTATGTGGTCGGACATAGCTTCTTTTGAACCCGTTATTTCCAGAAATATACATACATACATATATATATATATATTCGTACATACATGCATACATCCACAGACATACAAGCATGCATGCATGCATACATACATACATACATACATACATACATACATACATACATACATACATACATACATACATGCATACATACATACATGCATACATACATACATACATACTTCCACAGAAACAGTGATGTTGATAGGCTCTACCTAAGAAGAAATGAAGGTGGTAGAGGCCTGAAATCAGTGCAGACGGCTTTCGAATGCCGTATGGTAACACTCATTCAGCACCTGCTAAACAACAGCAGCAAAAAAATATATATAAATGCAGCCCTGAAAAGTGAGGTGACCAACATTGCGCGAGTTGGCATTGAACTCCTCAAGAAACACTCCCTTCGTGATGATCTCCTACACAGCCTCAAAAGAAGCTGGGTCTCTTACCTCAGAGAAGACCTGGATGGAAAGCACTCAGCCAAAAAAAAAAAAAAGACTATGCATGGGTATGTTGCCCGGAAACTTAAAGAAGAGAATTGACACGAAGCGAAGCCTCTCTTGGACACAAGACCACTACATCACATCACACTTTAAATGTTATGCGTTTGAAATCAAGGAACATGAGATTGTCACAAAGTACCTGGTAAACAGCGCTCTTGTAATCCCAAGGGGCAACCGCACGTGTAGGCTATGTCATGTTTCTGTGAAATAGATCGGGCATGTGATTAGCTGTTCTAAAATGTCGTCTAGGTACAACCTCCTTATGTAGCAAGATGTTGTTGCTAAAACAGATTACAATGCCATCTGCAAAAATGACCGTTCTCAAATAAACTTAGAAAATCCCCCTGTTATAGAATTCATTCATAAACACCAACTCAAGGAATAGTGATGGAATATTTCCATCAAAACTTCTGTGAAATGTAAACATAACAGGCCGGATATTGATCTTTGGGACAGAGGGGCAAAGTTGTTCACCATCATAGAGGTCATCTGCCCTGCAGATATAAATACCTCTTTGAAAATCAAAGTAAAAGAGGATATCTATGGACAACTGCTTCGAACTCTCCAGCTTCTATATCCAAACTATGAATTCATATTCATACTAATAATAATTGGAGCATTAGGTTTTGTTAGTAAATGCTTAAAGGAGAATCTGGATAAACTGGGATTTTCAGAAAGAGAAATAGACCGGCTGATTCGTACAAGTCCAGTCTGTGAGTGGAACAGTAAAAAAATGCAAGACCTTTCTAAAGTTCCATATGTGAATTTGTCTGTGTTAAATACATCCCAAAGATACAACCTGTATCTTTGTTGGAAACCGGCTCCCTCCTCAGCCACAGATTTATAATTATTAAAAAATAGAAATGACACACATACATACATGCATACATGCATACATACAGGGCGTCGAATACACACACGTTAGTATAGAGGAGAATTACTTACACTGGTTAATGAATCTCCTGTAATTTTGGCCATTGATAAACGAAATCGTTATCTTCTTTGAGTAAATACAAAGAAACGGCCTATTTTCAAAACATCGTAGCAATAATCAAGTCGTGGAATATAAACCAGGTGGAAATTACTCTACATACACCATGGCCACGAAAGAAGCTGGATTAAGCTGTTTCGGATCGCGGAACTATCGAGAAAAATTCCACTGGACTTTTGAATTGAACCGTGACTTAAACCATTGCTGCAGAAAGACTAGGGAAGATCGATAAATAAGCTACATGAAGAGACTTAAAGAAAATTGGGATAAGAAATACTCAACATATTAAAAGTTATCTGCTACATTTGCTGAAAATAAACACGCCACCCTAACAAATGAAGTCACTCAGCCAAAATGTACAAATCGCAAATACCCGTATTGACAATACAGTAAACGTCTTCCATGAAGAGTCTGTGAACGACAAGAAACACGACCAAGATGGACTCAACATTAACAGACCTGTGATAACCACTGATGATCCCACAAAAATAACCAAAAAAATTATTAATATAAAATACTAAAATCACAGCTTGCATCGAAGATTAAACAGAACTTCACTAAGTCTATACATAAGGCACTGCATGAGAAAAGGATATTGAAACGAGTTGGAAAAAAACGCTATCGACTTGATGTTCCTGATCAAGAGCGAGTCTGTGGTAACCATCGGCACCAGTTATGCCTCCCGGCTAGAAATAACAGCTAGGTCACTTTAAAGCCTACTATAAAATCAACTGTCATAAATGTGCAAAAGAAATACTGGGTTATATAATCCAAGATGCCCTTAAACAGACAAGATTTGAAGGGCTGGAATGAATTTCGCTATAGCTCGACACAAACGGAGTTTACCTGGAAATAAACAACAACAAAACAAAATAGGAAAAAAGAATTCACAGTTTCAAAGTTAAACTATTGTACCCCTGCCGTTGGTTTATTGGGTACCTACCATTGTGTAGTTAGAACATCATAACGTCTTTGTTAAATGATGCAAATGCGAATGCCATAAAAATGTATTTTGAAAAAATATGATTTTAAAAGACATATATTCATTTTACACTCTGCTATAGAAAACCATTGAATATTTCTTCTGTTTGAAGAGAATCTTCAAATATAGTTGAACTGTTTGAAACACTTGCTAGTTACACAGCACAGCGCTACGTTGAGATCGCTTACAAACTCCTCTTACCCATTAACAAAGACACCTACAGACACATACATAAATGCACACACAAACACACACACGCGCGTACACACATCCATACACATACACCTACACTATTTTTGATTGCATATTTCTTTTATTGACACGGTGATATATAAAAACGACGACCTGATCTATTTTGATTGTTGCCTTCGTTTCTGCTTTCATTTTTCACATATTTTTACATATATATTTAGAAAATTTGTCAAATGTCGAAATACAGACGAACGTTCGAAGAGCTGCAACGGATTTAAGCAGGCCATCATTTTTTATACATACATACATACATACATATGTATATATATGTGAGTGTATATATACATGTATATATATATATATATATATATATATATATATTATATATATATATATATATATATATATAAATACATACACACATATATATATATATATATCATATATATAGATGCATATATATATACATATACATATATATATATATATATATATATATATATACGTGCATACATGCATGTATAGATACGTACATACATGCACATATATAGATACTTATGTATTTACATATATACACAGACAAACACACACACACATATATATAAATACATACACACATAAATGTACATCACACGCATATATATTTGTATGTATGTATGTATGCGTGTGTGTATGTATTTGTGTATGTATGTATTGATAAATTACTCCTGCTTAGCAATGGTTCCTTTGAAAACTACTTGGTGTGCAAACAACATTTATACCATAAAAAAAGAGATAACTCGGTATGGGAAAAACTGACATGAATATATAATGAGCGCTTCGCTTTATACCAGTTCGCTTTTTAATCTTGAAATGGATAGTTTTATCAATGTTCATAAGTTCTGGCAAACTTCATATGGTCACGTCAAAGAGATGGGAATTGTTTTGAAGGGAAAACTTAGTAAAGAAGGTAAATAGATATGAGAGGAAATGGAGAAAAAAGTATTAAAGATAATGAGAGAGAGAGAAAGAGAGAGAGAGAGAGAGAGAGAGAGAGCAAGGTAGAAAGAGTAGGAGTAGTGGAGAAAAAGAATTAACGAAATGAAGAGAAAACGGATCCATTAAAATGGTCCTCTTGGCTTTTGCCAGCAAAAATCAGTGACATATCATTGTTATCTCAGTCGAAATTAACGGATGGCTCTCTAATTTGATGATCATTAAATCCTCTAGATAAAAGTTATCTGCGTTTTTCTGTCCCTATATATGTCTTTCTTCCTTTCTCTTACACTTTATGCACTCTTACTCCCTCTCTTTCCTTACTATCTCTCTCTTTCTCTCTTTCTCTCTTCTCTCCCCTCCACAGCTAAACCATGACACAGAGAAATCAATTCTTCCTGGTCACTAAGCTATTTCTACATTGTAAGCCATATACAACGTCAACGTAAATTCTGTGCATACAAAATTAGGAAATAAAAGAAAACGAAATAAAATGCGAGCGATATGTCTACAGACCATACAGAACTAAATGCCCTAGCGGCCATTTCTTTTTTATTTCACCCTATCAAATCACTGATTCATTTTTCTAGTCCACTGTAGCTCACCTATTAAAACTACCTTCAGATCAATTGTCTTTTCTTGTTTTTCTCTATTTGCAACTAATTCGTTGGTTCAATTATTTCCAACATTCACTTTAGTTGGCTTCTTTTGTCAACGATATAATATTTAAAGGATATTGAACAAAAGTTGGCTGTTATTATTACTATTGTACTTCTTTCATTTATTTGGCCTCGAGGGCCTATTCATAAATCTAACGTCTTACAAAAAGAAGATATTGAGACACGCGTGAAAAGTACATATACGGTTACTCTAAAATGGTGGATGCGGAGCGATGACCTTATAAAATTTATGGAGACATTAAAATTTGGTAAAATAAACACAGATATATTACACAAAAAAAACCCCAACCATATACACGTGCATATATAAATATAAATAAAAGAACATAAATAAAAAGAGATAAGTGTAAGACATTCAGACACAAGTGAGAAGACAGCACATGAGTTAATCGCAGGACCCCATGATCCTGGTCACCTACAGGTTTTATGTACGCGGCAGCCACATATTAGAAGTGTTTAGTTATGAAAAGGCCCGTGAGCCATTAAAATGTTGATTTATGTTAGAAAGAGTCTAGATAATCTAGATAAACTTGTAGCTAAAGGTAACAATTCAGAGATTTGTAAATTATTTTTATTGGGAGTCTTTTGCTTGTGTATCTCACATAATGGAGACCCTTCTCCTTCTCAGTCGGATCATTAGATTTTCCCTTGTCAAGTGTTCGTTCACATTATTCAGCCGTTCTAAGACGGCGAACTTAGAGAACCGCTACTGCGCCAGGGGAAAGAGTTTAGCGGCTTTTCGTTCGTCTTTACATTTTAAGTTCAAATTCCGCCGAGGTTGACTTTGCTTTTCACCCTCCTGGGGTCGATAAATAAAGTATCAGTTGAGTACTGGAATCGATGTAATCAACTTACCTTATACTGCTGATGTTGCTGCTGCTGCTACTACTACTACCACTGCTGCTGTTGCTGCTGCTGCTACTACTACTACTACTACTACTACTACTACTACTACTACTACTATTGCTACTACTACTACTACTACTACTACTACTACTACTACTACTACTACTACTACTACTACTACTACTACTACTACTACTGCTACTATTGTGTCCTGTTATGCACGGACATGTTGCTGAAAATGTTGGATTGTTACCAGGTTTTCTTTAAGAGATTATTTTGCTTGAAAAGACCTTGAATATCTGTCCAAATATAAGGTGGGGGTCTGTCTTTGAGACATCCATTTATTTTTCCTAAAAACCCTTAATTTATTATTAAACCTATTCAACAGGGCTTCTTGTATTACAAGCTTACTAATAAATTCTCGGAAGAGAGTTACTATAATAATATTCTTCAGAAGAAAACAATATATCTGAATACACGAAGTCAATTTTTCAAATGTTATAAAATAAAATATTCAGACAGGCGCAGGTGTGACAGTGTGGTAAGACACTTGCTTCCCAACCACATCGTTCCGGGTTCTGTCCCACTGCATGGAACATTAGGCAAGTGTCTTCTACTATAGTCTCGGGTCGACCAAAGCCTTGTGAGTGGATTTGGTAAACAGAAACTGAAAGAAGCCCGTCGTATATATATATATATATATAGGTGCAGGCGTAGCCGTGTGGTAAGAAACTTGCTTCCCAACCACATGGTTCTGGGTTCAGTCCCATAAGCAAGTGCCTTCTACTATAGCTTCGGCCGACTAAAGCCCTGTGAGTGGATTTGGTAGGTGGAAACTGAAAGAAGCCCGTCATATATTTATATATATATATATATTATATATATATATATATATATTATATATATATATTATATATATACCTGTGTGTGTGTGTATGTGGGTATTTGTGTGTCAGCATTTGTCTCCGATGCTGGTGTGTTTACGTCTCCGTAACTTAGTGGTTCGGCAAAATAGATCGATAGAATAAGTACCAGGCTTACAAAGAATAAGTCCTGGGGTCGATTTGTTCGACTAAAGAGGGGTGCTCCAGCATGGTCGCAGTCAAATGACTGAAACAATTAAGAGAATCAAAGAATATTCAAAGCAGAAAAATGTTAAAATGTAACGAGGAGAGATATTCGCAGGGCAGAACAATGAAAATGTGTGGCCTGTCAGCGCAATTTCGTATAACAAACAAAAAAAAACAGTTACAACAATATAAATTTGTATGATATTAACAAACGTTCTAGCAATCAGTGAAAATGGATTTAACTATATTTGAATTTCAATCGGAGAAATATATGATACTAGTATGTCATAGAGCTGTGTCTGTCCTTGCCTGAGAAATTTATCAAAGTTCAGTTAATGAAGTCTGTAGATATTTTCTTCATATCTTTCAAGTAATACATTATTTACATTATTTATATTATTTACATTTGACGGATATTTGTCTTCATCTTGTTTGTTGTTAAAACAACGTTTCGGCTGATATACCTTCCAGCCTTCATCAGGTGTTTTGGGGAAATTTCGAACCTGGGTTCTCATTCCTAAGGTATTTTTCGATTATGCTATTTAAAAAAGCCCACGGGCATATGGCGTAGTAGTTAAGCGCACGGACTACTAACCCCAAGAATCCGAGTTCGATTCCAGGCAGTGACTTGAATAAATAATGATAATGAAAATAACAACAACAACAACAACAACAACAGCAACAATAATATTAATATCATAAACTACCTTAGGAATGAGAACCCAGGTTCGAAACTTCCCCAAGACACCTGATAAAGGCTGGAAGGTATATCAGCCGAAACGCTGTTTTAACAACAAACAAGATGAGGACAAATATCCGTCAAATGTAAATAATGTAAATAATTCCTCATCCCTTAAATACAAAACTGCATTTTCTTTAAAGTAATACTTTTAACACTCCTTAGTTGCAGTATGGCAGCCAATGCTCCGTTGATGAATTTAGGACATATAGTGGTGCGTCCTTGGTTTTCAAAATCGAGAACGAATAAAAAGAAAAATTGATGCATCTCACATCAGTTAATAATCTGGTGCTGACTTTTATTTCGTTGTTAACCTTTGTAACACAACACGGATATGTGGTGAGAAAAGATATGATGGAAAACGACATAGAGTTAGGTGGACTGTGGAGGCCATGCAAGATCTCAGAGATGTACTCCATTTGGTATTCAGAGAGAAAGGTATAAACTGGCTACATGGAGTATAAGTCCCAGAAGTTATACGATTAGCAGTAAGAAAAATTTGAGATCTTTCTAGCAAGCGGAGTAGGAAAGTCAGAGTAAAAAGATGAATTCAAGCAACGTGAGTCAACATCACTCACACCTCCAGTTGCAACTCCGGGACTAAAGAATATATCATCCACCGGTCCGGAAGATAACGACCAGAAACTGTTTCTTCGGATAGAAGCAGTGACAGCATTAGACGTTGGATTTATGAATAGGCCCTCGAGGCCAAATAAATGAAAGAAGTACAATAGTAATAATAACAGCCAACTTTTGTTCAATATCCTTTGAATAGTAGTGTCCTATAATTGATGTTGCTGGCCCATTTCACCCACAGATAGTTTAGAAGGAAGGAGAGGAAGTAGACGCAGTCAATCCTCTTCAATACGAGATATCTTGACTGTGGAATATGTAAAATGTGAAGATAGTGCCAATAATTGTTGGGGAATTCCTCATGAGAAGTGCATGAGGTCGGCCATATCTCAATCTCGTGTATGCTGGCACATCTGTAGCTCTACTTCTAAGTTATGTGTTATACATACAGCTTCCCTCCCCCCTTCTCATTTTATGAATAACGGTGGTAATTAAACTAGAGCCATTGATGGTGACAGTGTTGCACCCAGGACACTCAGAAATTCTGGTCCGATTCCAGCCTGTCGATATCCGGAAAAGGACCACCACACACGATGTAGATTGAGCAAACAAATTAATGCTGTGGTCATGGAGTGTTACTACCTAAGCAACACGGTAGATTAAATACGGAGGAGCAAGCTCTGGCCACAAATTGGAGGATCAAACCATTTCCCATATTGTGAACGAATGGCCTAGGCTTGCCCCAAACCACTACAAGCTGTGGCGTCACTATGCGGTAGAAAATGTGCTAAGTTTGGAAACTGTGAACAGTAGGGTCTAGCGAGAAGCAAGACGTGGTGTGAACACAAACCGCTGAAAGCGGAAGAGTCGGAGACTAGGAAAATCCTCTGGGATTTCCCAATCCAAACGGATCAGGGGATCAGGTGTTAGAAGATAAAAAAAAAACGGGCTTATTGGTGGTGGACATGGTGCACCACATGTGCTATATAGTTGATGCTGCGTCCCGCTTTGACCCACAAATAGTCAAGAAGGAAGGCAAAAATATAGATCTATGCAATCTTCTTAAATATGAAATAGCTCGGCTATGGAACACGAAGAAGGCGAAAATAGAGCCAGTTTTTTATTGAATCCTTGGAGACAGAATCAGAATGCATGAAGAGGAATGTAAGAGGAAATAGGTATAGAGTTCCCAGTAGAACTGTTACAAAAGATTTGCCTCCTTGACACGGCCAAGATAATCAGGAAAATATTAGGTAGTCGAAAAGAACAGACGGCATGGTATCGTCGGCTGCAGGTAGCAAGCCCGCTATGCATGCGAAACTCCAGAAGCTCCAACAAAACCTGAGTTAATAATAATAATATTTATAATAATAATAATAGTAATAATAATAATAATAATAATAATAATAATAATAATAATAATAATAATAATAATAATAATAATAATAATTATAATAATAATACTAATAATACTAATAATAATAATAATAATAATAATAATAATAATAATAATAATAATAATAATAATAATAATGACCATGGGATTGCACCTAGAAAGTTACCCTCCTAGACACAAGTCTGGGCAAGGTGGTTTATGGAAGACCAGCAGTCGCCCATGCATACCGGCCTCCCCTCTCCACGTCACCGATGTTGTCCAAGGGAAAGGCAAGGGCCGATACAGCTTGGCACCTGTGACGTCGCAACTCATTTCTACAGCTGAGTGAACTGGAGCAACGTGAAATAAAGTGCCTTGCTCAAGAACACAACACGCAGCCCGGTCCGGGATTCGAGCTCACAACCTCGTGATCGTAAGCTCGACGCTCTAACCACTGAGCCATGCAATAATAATAATAATAATAATAAATGGGACATCTCAAGTTGACTACAGTACCAGTGATTGCAGGAGTTCTAGGAATGATAAAAAAAAGGTACTGAAACTTATTTGAAAATGATACCAGGCTTACCATCCCTACAGGAAGTGCAAAAAATCGTGTTAACTAGAACGGCTCATGTACTGAGAAGAGCATTATCACTGTGAAAACAACATCCATTCATGAATTTATTTATTTATTCATGTTTAAATACATATTTTACCTGTGAATTTGCATGTGTAATCTGGGAATGCATACAATGAGCTTCTCTGCCCAAGGTGTACGGAAAACACTCGGCGAGAAACGGAAGAAAATTTGAAGAAAGAAGGAAAATAATAATAATAATAATAATAATAATAATAATAATAATAATAATAATAATAATAATAATAATAATCCTTTCTACTATAGGAGCAGGGCCCAAAATTTTGTAGGAGGGGTCAAAAGAATGAAAGGCGAATCTGATCACGGCAAACATTTGAACTCGTAAAGTAAGTGTTCCCTTTTCTGACATCCTAAATGGCCACCAACACACTTCTCAGACATTTCTCTGCTTCAATTTTATTTTATATCTTTACATTTGTAATGGACTTCGTTTCTCAGTGAAGGATTACGTAAACGTTCTCTGGAATCATTCATCACACGGCTCTTCATTCATCTTACAGATTCATTCCGAAGTAAACTGAATCTTCATATGCAGATACTGGATGCTTCGTATGCAGATGCTGGAAATAAACTACGTTCTTTTACTTTGAGTGTTGTTTTCGTTATTGCTTTCGTTGTAGTTGTTGATCTTTGCTTTATGTTGCATTTGGCGTTGTTACTTGCGTTGCTGTTAGATGTTTTTTCCTTGTTGTTGATGCATGTGGTTACCTATGTCACTTTATCGACGAAATCTTCAAATATCTTGTGGTTGGTTCAATCGATGCTAACATTCTTATAATTCCCCACTCCTATGAATTATTTTTCTTCTCGCTTTTGTTGGTATTGTAGGAATTATTGAAGTTGTAGCTGTAACCGTTATTGTAATTTGGGCCTTGAATACTAGACGATAAAAACATAACCCACAACATCACAACAGCGAAGAAAACGCGTATTACTTGGAGAACAGTTATAACAATCGACAAAACAAACTGTCAGAAAATACACTTGAACGGGGGATGAAGACGACGACAACGATGGTGATGAAAATGATGATTATCATAATTCTCTCTAAATTTGGTACATCAACCTCAGTACTTAACTGGTATATATTGTATAGTGAAAGGATGTGGTAAATAGCTTGCTTACCAACCACATGGTTCTGAGTTCAGTCCCACTGCGTGGCACCTTGTGCAAGTGTCTTCTACTATAGCCTCGGGCCGACCATAGCCTTGTGAGTGGATTTGGTAGACGGAAACTGAAAGAAGCCCGTCATATATATATATATATACATATATATATATATATATATATATATATATATATGTATATGTTTGAGTGTCTGTGTTTGTCCCCCAACATAACTTGACAACCAATGCTGGTGTGTTTACGTCCCCATAACTTAGCGGTTCAGCAAAAGAGACCGTTAGAATAAGTGCTAGGTTTACAAAGAATAAGTCCTGGTATCGATTTGCTCGACTAAAGGCAGTGCTCCAGCATGGCCTCAGTAAAACGAATGAAACATGTAAAAGAGTGAAGTTGACCTCGGTAGAGTTTAATCTCAGAACATAAAACCAGAAGGAATGGCGCTAAGCATTTTGTTCGGAGTCCTAACAACTCTGCCAAGTTTTTAGTTTGGGCACAAGACCAGCTGTTTGGAGGGGAGGGGGTTAATCGATATTTCACTGATATTCCATTTTATAAATCCAAGAAACACGAAAGGTAAATTTGGCGTCGGCGGAATTTAAACTCCGAACGAAAGAACCGGAAGAATTATTGTGATCTAACGATTTTGCCAATCGATTACCATTTACCCAGTGGCCCTCCCTCCATGCCAATCCATGTGAACAATATGCTAACACTATGAAATAATCCTGAGCCAATCAGGAAGCTTCCTTTGGTGCCGCAGACTGCTCGAATTAGTAGCCTTATCTCTTTCACATCAAACCCAGTCGTTTTAAAAACAAAACACGTTTGATAAAGTGATTCTAGATGCACTGAATCTAACAAAAATAATTTTTAAAAACCCACATTTTGAATACATTTTAACTATTAAGCATGTCAACTGGCGCTATCAGGCCCAAATATTCTACCTATTTTCTGTTAAGGCTAGCGAGATCCTGCCTTTCCCACCTACCCTACACTGTCATTCAAATATAGACAGTCAATCATCAAAGTCTCGTAGCTTTTAGATAACCCATGATTAATTCAAAGCAATGTAAATAAATAAGCTTTACACTTGACAGCTAAAGGATTAACACTGAATGCTAAAGGATTAACCATAGATTTTCTTGATGCAGTAGCAACACCAACAAGGAACCGACGGAAAAGTGACGATACAAACATACCCCACAAAAATGTCTTCTAGAAGAACGAAGGACACTTGGGACTTACCACTTGGGACATCCGTGGTGATCAGAGAAAATTGTTTTGTATATTAGTGTCAATGACTGTCAGGAAAAGAAGTCTCCAGAATGGGTAACTGAGGACAGAAAACAAATGGTGTTAGTGACCAAATATACTTTACTTACTTTCACTTTTATTTTTTTTCAGTCATTTTTTTCCGTCCTTTGACTGTGGCCATGCTGGAGCACCGCCTTTAGTCGAGCAAATCTACTCCAGGATTAGACATTCTTTGTAAGCCTAGTACTTATTCTATCGGACTTTCTTGCCGAACCGCTAAGTTACGGGGATGTAAACACACCAGCGTCGGATGTCAAGCGATGTTGAGGTGACAAACACAGACACACAAACATATACATACACACACACATACACACCAGACACACAGACATATATATATATATATATATATATATATATATATATATATATATATATATATACGACGGGCTTCTTTCAGTTTCCGTCGATTAAATCCACTCACATGGCTTTGGTCGGCCCGAGGCTATAGTAGAAGGCACTTGCCCAAGGTGCCAGGCAGTGGAACTGAACCCGGAACCATGTGGTTGGTAAGTAAGCTACTTACCACATAGCCACTTCTGCGCCTATATGTTAGGGATTGGAGATAACCGGATTATAGGGGACTGAAAGAAGAAACAATACCAGTAATAACAAGTGGATAGGTGCAGATAAATGAAAATACAGAGAAATGACTATGCAACATCTGTGAACTTGTATGGAAATTCATCGTAGAAAATAATGGTTTTCAAGGCGCTGCCAAGAAGGGTACTTTCAATGCAATAGAAACGACAACACCTTAACAAAGTACTCTACATACTCAATAGGTGTAGAGCTGTGTTCAGTCGTACTGTGAAAGCACGCGATATAAAAAAAAACTATTGAAATAATAGCAGCAGCAGCAACAGCAGCAACAGCAGCAGCAGCAGCAACTAAAGCTACTTCAATATGAAAGCTGGTTTGGCCTTTTCATATGATGAAGAAAAAACAACCCACCTAACTAGAAACAGATTTCTCGATATGGCCGGAATATAAATAAAAATGAATCAGTGCAGCAGTTATCTCTGTCAGATGATGATGATGATGATGATGATGTCGATGATGACAATGATGATGATGATGATGATGATAGTGGTGGTGATGATGATGATGATGATGATGATGATGGTGAAGATGAATGCTTATGATGGTGGTGGTGGTGGAGGTGGTTGCGGTGGTGATGAAGCGGACATGATTATGATGACAACATCAATGAAAATAAAGTAATAATCATACTAACAATAACAACAGCAACAATACCAATAATAATAATAATAATAATAATAATAATAATCATAATAATAATAATAAAATAATAATAATAATAATAATAATAATAATAATGATAAGAATAATAATAATGATAATAATAATAATAAAATAATAGTATAATAATTAATAGTAATAATAATAATGATAATAATAATAATAATAATAATATAATAATAATAATAATAATAATAATAATAATAATGATAATAATAATAATGATAGGCGAACGAAGACCTATCAGTTTGGCTATCTGTCTATCTACTTAAAATATCCACCGAGACTGCCCAAACCCGACCAGTTTTCAGAGGCAACGACCGGTAACCATTTTCACACACACACGCACACACACACACACACACACACACACACACACACACACACACACACACACACGCACATTTACACACACACACACTCATTCGTAGCCCAGTGATGATATCTCGTAAACGGACTGCTCTCTGAAACCAACAAAAATTGTGATGGCATATAAGAGAGCAAATAAAAGTGTTACATGAATCCATCAAAAGAAAGAGGGTTACGTACACACACACACACACACACACACACACACACACACACACACATATGCAGACAAATAGAAACACAAACAATTCCGTATTGAAATATAGAAAATAGTGAATATATAAATATACCAAAAAAAAAAACATTAAAAAAATCATACATAAAATAAACAGAAGTGGAATAAACAATTCCGTATTTTTTTTTTTTTAATATTTTGGTTATTATCTTATTTTTTAGGTCGATTATGCTTTTTTAATATTTATATTATTTTTTGGTTTGAGGAGTGGATGAGAGAAAAGTTGAGGAAGATATAGACTGTGTTGTGTAAATGTACGGCGAAATGTGCATGTGTACGTGTGTGTGTGTGTCTGAGGTGTGTGTGTGTGTGTGTGTGTGTGTGTGTAAATG
>NC_043004.1:1607647-1645147 GCF_006345805.1 Octopus sinensis
AAAAAATAATTAATAAAACGGTAAATGCGAGTACGAGAAAGAAGTACGAGTTATTTGGCGGGGTATCAGACATTAACAATAATGCATTATGACTTCAAGTAAAGCTTAGGAATACTTTCTGTTCACTTGATGTTTAATGCTTTGAGATGTGGCATTGAGTAAAATCAATAAATAAATGCATTTATAAATGTATATGTGTGTGTTTATGTGTTAACGTGTACGTGCGCGTGTTGTACATATATATGTATATAGGTGTACATATCTATACACATGTGGAGCATAGTCAACCACTTTCACATAACCGATTAGCTCACTTCCTCCTCCTTAAAACGTCGACACTCAGGATTCCCTTTGTATACAAACATACATACAAACATATATGCATATTCATATGTATATATATATTATATATATATATATATATATATATATATATATATATATATATATATATAATTAGAAAACGGAGAAAACTTTTGATCAAAGAACCAACAAACTGACCATCATCGGTTGACTATTTTTTAATACAAAACATGACATTACATTTCTTACGGTTGTTTCCGCTTCCAATGTTAGTCAGTGCTTACGAAAGAAATTCCGAAGATAATATTCGTCATCTTCATAGCATGTTCGATCCAGTACATGGAGCGAATATGCTATAAAGATGACGAATGTTTTTTTCGGAATTTCTTTCGTTAGCACCGACTAACATTGGAAGTGGAAACGGCCGTAAGAAATATAATGTCCTGTTTTGTATTAAAGAATAATCAACCGATATTGGTCACTTTGTTTGTTTCTTGATCAAAAGTTTTCTCCATTTTCTGATTATTTAGATTTGATTCCTGATAAACTTTTGCTTATTATGCTATTATCTGAACCCTATGGGCATATTGTGCCTGCATACCCATGGCCAGGGATAGCATAGGTAATTGATACCGATAGTAACAACGGATACTATTATCCCTTAGACAGTTATTACAACCGCTATCTCTGCTTACCTCTCTCTCTCTCTCTCTCTCTATATATATATATATATATATATATATATACATTATATTATATATATATTTATACATATATACACACACATTAACCCATGCATACACACACACGCACACACACACACACGTACAACACACACACACACACACACACATATATATATATATATATATATATATATATATATATATATATTATATATATATATATATATATATATATATATATATATATATATATATATATATATAAATATACAGAGAGATAGGCAGACAGATAGACAGACAATCGGGCAAATAGATAAACCGGTAGATAGATAGATATGAAGACAGAAAGAGTATAAAAGCAGAAAACCATAAATTACACAAATAGTTCATAATTTAATTGTGCTCAACAGCTGTTTCATTAGCTAATAACCATCATTAATTCCCAAATCATGTCATTAAGATACGTAATAGATTATTTTAAGTTAAACTCATTTTCAGCGATGTTTCTCCTAAATTACTGATTTATATCACTGATAATCAAGGATTCTTAGTTATATTAATCAGAAGCCGTCACGGGTTTTAATACAAACGAAAAAGAAAGGATCGGATAAGAAATAAAGTAATTATAAAAGAAATAAACAAATGTCTGTCGCTCTCTGAATATCACTGAATTCACCTCAGAATATTTTTCAAATGGAATCTGAAGTTAAAACACCAGATTCTGATATCCTAACGCTCTCTGTCTCGTTTTATATATATATATATATATATATATATATATATATATATATAATATATATATATATATATATATATATATATACATATACACCTACCTAAATGCACACACACACACATATATATATATGCATGTATGGATGTATATATATATATATTATTTATATTATTATTTGATTGAACGCTACGAATCCATCTCCAAGTAAGTTTATCTTAATTTTTTTTGATGCGACTCTACTTTATACCCTTTTCTCCTCCAACGTTTTTTCTCTCATTCTTTTTTTTCTCTCATCCTTTTCTCTAGTTCTTTTTTTCTCCCTTTCACCATATTCTATTTCTCTCTCTTCCTTTCGTTGCTCATACGGGACCATCGTCCATCTTTCTTTTCTTTCAAGTATGTCCTAAGGACTGGACGTATCCTATACCTCTCTTCTATCATTTCTATTTTCGAAGGAAATATTTCTCCAGCTTTCGCTATTTTACCCTCGTTCTGGTCTAACGACCCTCCATGCTTGTTTCCGTTCGGTTCCCTTGTATGTCTCCACTGCCCTGTTTTTGTTCCCAACTTTGACCCTCCGTAAATCCCAAATTTTATTTTGGTACTTATCCGAGCAACAGTCTTCCAAGACTCATATTGTTGTTGAATGCTCGAAATGAGTAGATACAAAGCCGACAACTAATGAAGGGTCGTTCTTTATGCTACTTGAACTGTTTTCCATTTGTTTCTCTCGTTGTTTGTGTACAGAACTCATTTGTTTTCGTATTTCATGTTGTTTACTGTTGGTGACGTCCTTTACTGGTGTATGCATATGCATATATATATATATATATGTATATATATGCATATCTATATGCATATATTTTGTTTATAGGCGTAGGAGTGGCTGTGTGGTAAGTAGCTTGCTTACGAACCACATGGTTTCGGGTTCAGTCCCACTGCGTGGCACCTTGGGCAAGTGTCCTCTGCTATAGCCTCGGGCTGACCATAGTCTTGTGAGTGGATTTGGTAGACGGAAACTGAAAGAAGCCCGTCCTATATATGTATATATATATATGTATGCGTGTGTGTGTTTGTGTGTCTGTTTGTTCCCCAACATCGCTTGACAAACTATGCTGGTGTGTTTACATCCCCGTAGCTTAGTGTTTTGGTAAAAGAGACTGATAGAATAAGTAATAGGCTCACAAAGAATATGTCCCGTAGTCGATTTGCTCGACTAAAGGCGATGCTCCAGCATGGCCACAGTCAAATGACTAAAACAAGTAAAAGAGTAAAGAGAGAGTAAAAGAGTATATATATATATTTCCCACACACACACATACACATATGTATATTCATTCATATATGTGTGACTGTGTGATGGATGATGTAGCGCCTCCTATGTCAGTGACACAGATGACGAAACAATAGTCAACAAATGGAAGAAACTTCTGTTGTCTCCTTCGTATCTTACCAGTATATATATATACCCTCCATCATTGTTATTCCAGCATTCGCAGAAAGTCGATAAGGTTACATTGTAACCTTAACCAAAGTTTTATTTGCTAGTCACGCAGCAGGTGAAAAGCCTCAGATGAGCTCCTTTTTGATCTTTAAAATTCTTTTATATATATATATATATATATATATACACTCCTAGCTCTCTCTCTCTCTCTCTCTCTCTCTCTCTATATATATATATATATATATATATATATATATATATATATATATGTATATATATATATATATATATATATATATATATATATATATATATATATATATATAATAATAGTTATCGCCATACTAATATGGCATTCTTATAAAAATAAGAAAAAAGCTGTCCGCTTATTAGCTCCATGAGGCCATCGCCTTAAGTTAGCTATTTGATACACAACTGTATCCATATACCTCGAACAAGCTTTTTTCTTATTTTTATAAGAATGCCATATTAGTATGGCGATAACTATTATTTTCCGGGAACGCTGCCGCTGTTCTCTTTTAGAGAGACTTAGTTATTTTAATATTTCTATTATTGAAAACAAGTGGATGTATTCCACCGAAACTAGGTAAATAAAACCATCGAACAGAGATTGTCGGAAGCGACACCTACTGGCTGGCTACGCTGCATTGAAAAGGGGCAATACCCCGAAACGCGTCTGTAGCTGCCGGTCAAGTAGTGTGGAGCGACTGACCTCCCTTGTTCGAAGGTTATATGGATACAGTTGTGTATCAAATAGCTAACTTAAGGCGATGGCCTCATGGAGCTAATAAGCGGACAGCTTTTTTCTTATTTTTATAAGAATGCCATATTAGTATGGCGATAACTATTATTTTCCTGGAAAGCTGCCGCTGTTCTCTTTTAGAGAGACTTAGTTATTTTAATATTTCTCTCTCTCTCTCTCTCTCTCTCTATATATATATATATATATATATACACATATAAATGTTCTATCTATAAATGTTCTGATATCTACACAGCCTTGGTTTTTATCTTATTACGCAAAAATTTCTTATGTATGTATATATATATATATATTTACCTTGATACTTCCTATATCTCACCTTTCCAAAATAACTTCTTATGTTGAACTCTACTATTTCCCGCTATTTAACTCGCTCATATCGTCTCTGATGAAGGGGTGTCCTTCATATCTCTGAAACAGCTGTAAAACTACCTTTATTAACGTTCTAGAAATTTCACACTGCCTTGACTTTGTTGTCACATTTTATTTAACATATATATGTAAGTGTGTATATATAGAACCGATAGGCAATAAGTACAGTCATCACTAAAGTGACGGAGGATGCTAGCGAGCAGAAGCATTGCTAGAAATAAGAGTCAAACAACTCGTAGCCACGTGAGGAGCACTTTCCTAACGGCTGACAATGGCGACAGGCTCCCTCCCTGCAACAAACGAGATGGAGTCGTATCAGAGCTGATTTCAGATTTAATCAGTCTTCACCAGTGACACATTACTTCGTCGCCGAGAGTTAAAAAACCTAAGTCACCTTGTCAGCTTTATAGAGAACACCATAAAAAACATCAACTGATGTCGAAAATGGTGAAGTGAGAATTATGAATTATTAAGGTGGCTATTCGCAATTTAGAACCAATATGAAACAAGTAAAGTCGTCACTCAAGTGATGGAGGGTACCGGTAAGTACCAGCATTGCTAGAAATGAGAATCAAAGCAATTCTTAGCCTCTAGTTAAATGCAATGTTGTCTTTATTATAACATAAAACGAACGTTGATATATATATATATATATATATATATATATATATATATATATAATATATATATATATATATATATGTATGTATGTATGTATGTATGTATGTATGTATGTATGTATGTATGTATGTGTGTGTGTGTAGAGAGAGATAGATAGATAGATAGATAGATAGATAGATAGATAGATAGATAGATAGATAGATATACGTAGATATCTGTGCGTGTTTGTGTATGTCCTCCACCATCGCTTGGCCATCGAAGTTTATTCTTTACGCCCCTGTAACCTGGTGGTTCGGCAAAAGAGAACGATAGATTAAGTATTAGAGATACACAAGTGTTGACTAGAGGATGGTATTTATCAGAGGGAAACTTCATGGTAATCGCTTGAGTGACCTATCTTAGGATGAAATCTCGAATGTCTACACTTATAAGATTGTACTAAACGTAGCCGCTTCTGAAGAACTTTGTTGGCTGTAAAGAAGACAAGATGTAGAGTTGCTAGTGTTCAGTGCTATAGTCTTAATAAGATGATAAGAGCCAGATCATTAACAAAAGTGTACCTTGCCAAAACCGCCGTCGCTGGTTTTAAACGTCTTCTTGTTATTTTAGATGTCCTTCGTATGAACAAAGTAAAAAGGAAAATTTGCATTTAGAGAAGACAATTACAAAAAAAATATATATATACTTAGAAGAAAATTCACCTTGAAAGAAGTTTGGTGAATTTGGTCAAAGTAGATTGCCTTGGTGTCATATTGCGTTCTGGTCGTTGTTATTTGAATAAGTATTGAAAAGACTACATGAGTTGTGGGAGTCAGTGCTTTCCTTAGCTCTAACAATTTGAGAGCATCTTCGATGAAAGAAGATAAAATGAAGATCCTTAAATCACATCATACTCTCTCTCTCTCTCTCTCTCTCTCTGTTTTTCCCTCCTTCCTTCAAGCGGTTAAAATACATATTTTTAAAGAATCAAGAAGAATAAGCTATACACGATCACCTGCTTAATAACACTACTCGAAAAGATGAGCCAAAAGATATGAGACTTACTGTGAGTCTCATGAAGGCGATGTTTTTCGGTTCGTTTTCTAGAAATCTGAGGTTAAATAATTTTAAAAACATATTTCCTGCTATCTGTACATATATACTGCACCAATAGTTAAGATTTTCTACAAATCTGTCTATATATAAAGCTGAAGTTGTCTATATATGGCAGGTTTGGTAGCATTCAACTAACACTATCTTCTCCGAAACCCTGCAGCGCAAGTTGACCAATATTGAGAGTATGATTGGAGAAGGCTTGCTCTTCCTTCCGTAGAAGGAAAAATTTAAATCGGACCATGTTAATACCAAAAAATTATTTACATCAAGAAGGTGCTTTTTTTTCTATGAAAACCCCTATTTTTTACGATTTTTTGACTGCTGTTCCGCAATTTTTCGGTGTATTTCAACCAGAAAAATGTTCGCTTAAAGATAATAACAAGTTACATAATGCAAAAGTTTTAATTTTTCAAGAATTTCAATTCTAAAGGGTCGAAACAAACCCGAGCAACGCCAGGTGATACTGCTAGTATATTAAAAAAAAACATTCTATGGGAATAGGATTAATCCCGCCATCATTTCCGCATCTCTTCATCTTCTATTAGCTACGTTATTGGGTGGAAAAAATTCCTATGGACGAGAGCAATGTGTTAAAGAAGGTCGCTGTTGATGTGATATTCTTCAGTTTCTGAATATTCTTTGATGAGACGAATAAATTTTAAATCACAACACACTTCTCCACTTTTCTATTAGCATCTTTGCCATTATTCTCCTTCTTAGGTCTGTTAATGACTAGTTTAGTTGCCGGGAAATCTCATCTTCTCAGATATCCTAAAGATATGGTTTTATTCTGAACCAGAGGACAGCCTTATTATGTAATTATAAAGCAAGTATCGAAGTCAACTAAGTCACATAAACTTCTTACTAATTCTAACATAACAGAAATATATGGAATTTTTAACTTATAGGTGACTTCGAAGGAAAAGCTTTATCCAATAGGACTCTTCGAAACATAAGCTTAACAAAATAAATAAATCAACGATAAATTAACTGGAATATTAAAATTTCCGATAGATTAAACAAAACTGTAAAAGTCAGTGTTTGTATGTCTTTTTCGTTTTATTATTTTTTTTTTTGTAAAATAAAATTCGTATAACGTTCAACGGATAAATGAATTATAAAGACATAAATGGAACATCGAACATCACACCTCCGAGTAAACATTGCATATACTAGTTGAAAGTATGTTTAAAAGAGACAGAGAGGGGGAAAAAAGAGCAGTGTGGGTGTGTGGGTGATTGGGTGGATGCGTGTGTATGTGTGTGTAGGTATGTATTGGTATGTGAGTGAGAGAGAGAGAGAGAGAGGCAGACAGAGAGTGAAGAGAAGGTGGAGGGTGATGGAGGGAATGAGAGGATATGATGTAGCATAAACACGACGAAAGTGGTGGATAACTAAGGATTATAAAAATTATCTCTGTACTTTGAACAGCCCAGTTAAAAGGGCGTATCTCTTCTTTTATTGCTGCTCAAAGCGACTATTTCAAATAAGATGATAAAGCTGATGGTTTACTAACAATACTTATTTGGTAATTAAAACAACGCTGACACCAAAACAACAATAGCAACAACATCAAATTACACAAATTCATACCTTCATTATTATTATCATCATTATTATTATTATTATTATTATTATTATTATTATTATTATTATTATTATTATTATTATTATCTTCATCATCATTAATGTTGTCGTTGTTACTGTTGTTATTGTTGTTAATGATGATGATGTTGTTGATATTACGTTTTTTCTTTCTTTTTTTTGTAGATCGTTTGTTTGACGACTTGTACAGTTTTTATATGTTTGGAAGTTTTATTTGCTGGAGAGAAATCAATAGTTTGACATCGATTTTTTTCATATATTTTATTCAGTTTTAGTTGCTGTTGGTCATCAAGTTTTCTTTTTAATAAAATCAATACTAGAATATCATTAAAAGTTTTTTAAAGATAGAGAATGATTTCCTTGCCTATCTATCTATCTGTTTGCCTGTCTGTCTGTCTATCTAACTATCCATCTATCTATCTATCTGTCTATCTATCTATCTATCTATCTATCTATCTATCTATCTATCTATCTATCTATACATATCCATCCATCCATCTGTCTATCTGTCTATCTATTGATCTATGTATTTGTTTGCCTGTCTATCTATCTATCTATCTATCTATCTATCTATCTATCTATCTATCTATCTATCTATATATATATATACATATATAATAAAATAACATATATATATATATATGCATATATACATAATACACATACGTATATGTACATACATCTATACGTATATGTACATACATCTATACGTATATATATATATATATATGCATATGTGGGCACAGGACCTCACGAAACGTGTACAACAAAAAGTACGAAGCACGAGTACATGGAACATGAACTATTCTTTCGAACAACGAAAGACACAAATGGAAAACAAAACAAACAACATAAAGAACGACCCTTCATCACTTGTTGGGTGTTTTTCTAGTCTCGTATTTCGCATACACACACACACACACACACACACACACACACACACACACATATATATATTTATATATATATACACGTCTTCTCTGTAAGGAGTAGACTTTAAGTTTCTTTAGACTCTCCCATTCGCTTACGTGTTGCACCGACTCGATTTCCGTGTGTAGTGGTGCTGAATTTGCTGCAATCCCACAGTTTGACTCTTTTGGGAGATCATGGTTGCAGGCAGTAATCCAGTTGACTGAGAACAAATGTTCTCCACAGATGAAGCAACGTATCCTTTCTGTTTCTGAATGATCTCAGAATTCATTCAGCTGCTCATTTGCACGGTATTACCATCATCGTTATATGCAGATGGAATGTTGCATCATTACTCATGTGAATTCCGAGGTCATGCACCAAATCACGCCCCAAATCTACCCCGAAACGGCACTAACCTTCGGTGCCGTGTATTCCGACTGTAGACTGTATGTGAGCCTATAGTGGGGTGGTTGCATTTTCTCGACATTGAACTGTATTTTCAGCAGCCCTCTTGTATGTGCATTCAGGTCTTTCTGTAGTTTTAGGTTGTCATCAGGGCCCTTGACCGCCTACGATACTTTCGCATCATTAGCACAGCTGGTGGGAGTGGCCGACTGAATGGGTGAGGGAAGGTCTGAGAGGGCCATATCAAACGGAAGTGCGCCCAGTACTGTTCCCTGAGGAAATCCGTTGAGAGTTTATATCTCCTCAGAGAGAACTCCATAGACCAAAGCGCCCTGCTGCTACTTACCCAGTTTTCCAGCGATACCATGGCCATGCAGTTGATCATCTCATGATCAACTTCGTCAAATTTCTTGGCAAAGTCGAGTGGCTGTGTGGTAAGTAGCTTGCTAACCAACCACATGGTTCCGGGTTCAGTCCCACTGCGTGGCATCTTGGGCAAGTGTCTTCTGCTATAGCCTCGGGCTGACCAAAGCCTTGTGAGTGGATTTGGTAGACGGAAACTGAAAGAAACCTGTCGTATATATGTATATATATATATGTATGTGTGTATTTGTGTGTCTGTGTTTGTCCCCCTAGCATTGCTTGACAACCGACGCTGGTGTGTTTACGTCCCCGTCACTTAGCGGTTCGGCAAAAAGAGACCGATAGAATAAGTACTGGGCTTACAAAGAATAAGTCCCGGGGTCGGTTTGCTCGACTAAAGGCGGTGCTCCAGCATGGCCGCAGTCAAATGACTGAAACAAGTAAAAGAGTAAAGAGTAAAGAGTATATCACATCTACATTTGAGTGGTTGCGTTGTTGATTCACTGTTCAGTCAAAATGATGTAGTTGATGAGTAAGGAAGCACCGCAGAGGACGGAAGCCATGTTGTCGTGTTTGTGAGCAAGCTATTTTCCTCTAGGAACCTGATAAATCTCCTTCTAACAACGACTTCAATAACCTTACTAACATGCGAGCTCAGAAAGACAGTTCTGCTGTAAATTTTAGCATTTGCTCTGCTTCCTCCTCTATGGACAAGGCATATTGTTTTCTTTAAAATATTCTAATGAGCTTACAATATACAAAGAATCTCTGAAAAAGTATCTGCAGTGATTTTACGAGAACTTTTATTTTTTACATGTCTTTAAAAGAACAGTCGGAAATCCATCTCAGGCCGTTGTTGAGTTCGAATTCATCTCATCAGTGGCTAATATCATGTCATCTTCCTTTATGTCGATGGTTGCCCTTTGCTTGTGTCGAGCTGTGATGTTGAAGAACTCATTAGGTTTGCTTATTTGCATGTTTCCGGTGGGCGAGGGTTGTAAACATTTTGGAATTGTTTATTTAGTATTCCACTTACCCCTACAGGACCTGCAGTTAGTGAGCTAATTTCTTCAAACAGTGGCTCAATCCTGTAGTGCTCTGAAGCAGAATATTTTGCAAATTGTTGATGGATTTAGGATTCTTTTCATATTCTTAACTGTCCAGGGTTCTCTCTCTTCTGTTTTTTCCGCAAGAATCTGGAAATTATGGAATATCCTGGAAAAAATATGATTCTTTGATGTATAATGGACACGTATAGGATAGCTCACAGCATATTTTATACACCCTTACATTAATACTTTTGCATATCGTACCTACGGCTTGCACCTCACACGTAACTATAAACATAATCCCAAATGCAGAAATTTCTAGTCCTTGCAACTCTCAGACAAAAGAATTTTTATTACGTTGCTAATGATAGGCTTTGATTCTCTTAGAAACAGAAAATATTCTTAAAATTATATCTACATGTACTCATGTTTATGTATAACGTTGTATGGACTTGTGTTTATCTTGGTCCGTGAACCTATAATGTTTGTGAACGTTTATTTCCCAGTTTGTAGCAGTTCGACCAATATAGATCAATAAAACACTTAAATTAGTTCAATAATTGAGATACGCGACTAAGCCCTTCATGGCTGTGCTTCTGCTTACCGCTGTCCGATAAAGGAAAGTATTAGAAAATAAACTAAAAAAATCTTCAACTCTGGTTACGAAAGCTAAGAGTGATTATACTCTGGTTACGATGGCTAGAGTGATTATACTCTGGTTACGAAAGCTAAGAGTGATTATACTCTGGTTACGAAAGCTAAGAGTGATTATACTCTGGTTACGAAAGCTAAAAGTGATTATACTCTGGTTACGAAAGCTAAGAGTGATTATACTCTGGTTACGAAAGCTAAGAGTGATTATACTCTGGTTACGAAAGCTAAAAGTGATTATACTCTGGTTACGAAAGCTAAGAGTGATTATACTCTGGTTATGAAAGCTAAGAGTGATTATACTCTGGTTACGAAAGCTAAAAGTGATTATACTCTGGTTACGAAAGCTAAGAGTGATTATACTCTGGTTACGAAAGCTAAGAGTGATTATACTCGCTATACACGATATAACATTTGTTGATGTCATTCAGAAAGTCCCTCTATCAATCCGTAAATTTCCTTACTTCTCTGTATCTCTGTTCCTACGACGAAGGGACGTCCCGCACTATTGAGAGAATTTATACGCCAGAGAACCGGGAAACCGGTATGACACGAGAAAGGAACCTTTTAAACTTTATACCTCTGTTCTGGAATTGTAAGGTCAGTACGTGACATAACCTCATGCAGTGATATAAGTTTGAAATATAAAATAACGTTTCACATTACAACTAATTTCACCGTCACTGAAACTTCGAAAGAACTCTGTAGAAAGGGCTTTCTATAAAGCAGGAAAACAACAAAACAAAAGTCTGTGAACGATAGAGTGACAACACGTCGAAATGTTATCTAAACCAATGAGTGTCGACCAATTTTCACCTACGGTACCCTTTCATTCTCATTGTACTGGAATGAACCTTCACAGCTATTCTATGTTTAAAAGACCTAATTATATATTTTAATTATATTTTACAAGAAGTCGAACGTACAAATTGTTAAAATATTTTGTGCATTGTAGAGGTATAGCCAATGTATTGTACATAAATTATAACAGCAGAATACCAATGGAAGCTGAAGTGTCATGTGGACCCCGGTTGAGAACCAGTGATGTAAACTAGAAAGTTGAAAAAGTTCAGAGCAAAAAAAAAAAAGAAAAAAGAAGGAGCTTCTGAGAAAGTAAGGACTTGTATTTGCATAACCTTAATATATGTATAAAGTCATATTGTAACATATCATAGAGGAAGAGTTTTAAAAGAAATTAATGTAGTGGAAAAATAATAACGGCTAATTGTTTTGGAAGTCAAATATGCGTATAAAGCAAAGTTGAGTAGAAAAAAAAGAAAAAAAAAAAGATCTCAAGGAAATAAGTCTAATGAAACAATAAACAGGAATTTGGATAAATAAATGGCGTATAGGCGTTGGCGTGGCTGAGTGGTAAGCAGTTTGTTTCCCAACCACATGGTTCATGGTTCGGTCTCACTGCTTGGAACCTTGGGCAGTGTTTTCTAGTATAGACACGGGTAGAAAGGTTAGGGTTATATATATACATATATATATATATATATATATATATATATACGTATATATTTGCGTGCGTGTGTTTTGTGTCTGCGTTTGTGCTTCACCAGCACTTCAGAACCGGTGTTGGTGCGTTTACGTTCCCGTAATTCAGCGGTTCTTCAGAATAGGCAAATGAACGAGTACAAGGCTTATTTGAAATTCCTCAAAGCAGTGCCCCAGCATGACCGCAGTCTAATGACTGAAACAAGTAAAAAGTGAACGTAGTGTGTGCCGCGCGCAAGAATATGTTTAATTGAAATTTATCTCTCATTCAAAGAAAAAAAAGAAAAGAAGATTAAAAGTTCTCCCAGAAGGATTTCATCTTTCTTTCAAAGTATCTTAGGAAATTGAAAATTAAGCTATTAAAGTGACTCTTTTTTTTATGTGTTTCAGCCATGTGGCTGTTGTCATGCTGGAGCACCACCATGATTTTTCATTCTTTATCTTTGTACCCTTCCCACAATCCTTCCGTGGTAACTTTCCTCAGACTAATGCGATCCCATCAAAATTGTCGATGGCCCATCTGGTGTATGAGGGAATTTGACACTGCTGCCCTCAACTGTGCCTCATGTCGAGCCATCGATTCATCTGATATTGTGGATAGGAGTGAGTCCATTTTCTTTTTGAAGACTTCCACATCTATATCATTTAAGTTTCTCAAGTGTTTTGATCGAGCATTGAAGAGCTATGGTCCTCTGAACCCTAGGCTATTGCAGTACCTGGTTCTTATATTAGATGCATTAGACGATAGCTTCGGTACTATGCTCGTACGTACAGTACGAGCATTCACATAACACTTGATGGCAGAACTGGGTACTAGCCCTTCCAGTACTTTCCACATGTAAATTATTACATATCTCTCTCGTCTGCGCTGTAGGGAGTAGTTCTTTCGTAGTTCTTTCAGCCTCTACCTGTAGTTCATCTGTTTGACTGTAGCAATATTTTTAATCAATTTTTTAAACAACCATGGGTATGCTTTAGCATTTAGACCGTTTGTGTATAATACAGTCATCCCTGCCGATAAATTAGGAAAGATTTTTACGTATAGAAAGCGTTATGCATAATTTGTTTGGCCAATACAATTAAAATACGTGAAAAGTGAGAGAGGCAAATGGGCAAATAGCATGAATTTGAAGAAATATGTTCGGGGGCAATGAGCGATTATTGTAAACATAAAATTCTTAATTAGTTTAAATCTCCCATTTATTGGGAAAGTAAATATTTTGAGACAATTGTAAACATTCTTCAAACGAAAGGGGAAATAATTTCAAAAAATTAAAAAATAATCTCTTAAATTGAATTAATATGTTTAAAGGATATTTGTTTGCAGAAAGGGACAACTATAAACGCGTTTAGCCAGTAAAATTAGCAGAATAAAGAAATAAAATGAGTAAATAACCGAAATGGGTCGATGGCGTTAATTTAATATTAAGGGTTCATAATGTACTGGAGTCTATTGGTAAAAGAAACATCATTATTTTGTGATGTGGAAGTAACGAAAAATAACTTCCTTATAAGACTGTTTCTCTAAGGTTCTAGGTATGCATCCCCTGGACTTGTGGGAGGATGGAGGCTGACAGTGTATGTGATTCTGTTGCGATGTTGTTTTCATATGGTAGAAAGCTCCAGAAGCATTTGCCGACATATAATCCTTTGTACTATAGAGACAAGGCCTGAATTTAGAGAAGGGAGCCAGTTGATTACATCGACTCCAGTGTTTCACTGGTACTTAATTTATCGACCCCGAAAGGATGAAAGGCAAAGTCGACCTCGATGGAATTTGAACTCAGAATGTAGCAACGGGCAAAATACTGGTAAGCATTTCGTCCAGCGTGCTAACGATTCTGCCAGCTCGCCGCCTTTTTGCTGACAAATAATACAAGTAATAACAACATGTCGCGCACATATGGTTGTGATGCATGTGCCTGGTGTACCTTTATCATTCGGGTAGTCATGATGGGTATATTTGTCTTTGTATATTTGTACCCCAGTGTCACTTTGATGGCATGCATTACTAATGCGATATTGTTTACTGATCGACGCATCAAGCCTGTTTGATTCCAGGGGTCGAAAAGAGGAAGAAAAAAAATACAAACCCTTAAAATGTTAAATAGGAAGAAGTTGAAGCATTAGAACTGTCAAGGCTGTGCCCATAATGATTGGAATGTTGGGAACAACAAGTAGGGGTATAGACAAATGGCTGGAGAGCTCTTACAAAAAGTTTGTCTCTTAGGGACAGCAAGGATTATCAGGTGGGTTCTAAGCACTTGAAAGTCTATTGAAAACTTGGTGGATACCTGAGGTTTAAGAGTAGTAACCCGCTACCCACATACATGAATAAGACCGACACTGAGCGAAACCAAATAATAATAATAATAATAATAATAAATGCCCTGATGCAGTACCAGGCAGTGGCTCTCATGGCTTCTGATCTTAACTGATTGGAAGTGTTATCATGTACATTGTTTTGTCTTGGTATAAAAGATGGGCTACAGCAAATATTCTGCTCAATACCACAGATTTGCTTGTCAGTTGTTTGACCTTAACCAGTTGAGCATGTCCCTTAGTGGCTGACGATATGTGCATCTCTGATCACGAGCAGAAGTAGTGGGGGAGCATCATAGCCGTGTGTTGAGAGGGATTCTTTGGGGTTTGAATAATTCACCTCTGGAAACATGGGTGGTTCTTTCAACATCCTTAAACAACCCTTATTCAGGGACCGTTTGAGCGGGATGGGCTACTCAACCTGAAGAAAATTCTAACTGGGCCCCACCTGCAAGGTCATGTGCTGTTTATCTTGATATGAGATCACCATGACGCGCACATATGGTTGTGATGCATGTGCCTGGTGTACCTTTATCAGACGGGTAGTCATGATGGGTATATTGGGCTTCGTATATTTTACCCCAGTGTCACTTTGATGGCATGAACTGCTCTCTCACTCAATAATAATAATAATAATAAGACAGTCTTAATTCAGAAAGAAAACAAACTATGCTGGATCATAGATGGCCATCTGAGAAGATATGCTATAAGAAAGAAAGAAAGGTCGATAGATATTACAGGTTAGTTTGGGAGGTAAAGCAGTTGTGGTTGATGAAAAAGGTAGCAGTAGTACCAATAATTGTCGGTGCCCTGGGAACAGTGAGCAAAAATCTGCAGAAACACGTAGAACAAATATGGGCTGTGATAAGGGTGGAGCACTTGCAGGAAACAGCACTGCTTGAAACCGCTCGAATACTCCGGAAGGTGCTCGAAAAATAAGAGGTGTTACCTTAGCTCACTGGTAGTGAACAGCTGATACTGTAGTACATCTCCAGCGTTAGAAGCTGTGCAAAGGCAATGATAATAATAATAATAATAATAATAATAATAATAATAATAATAATAATAATAATAATATAATAATAATAATAATAATAATATACCTCAGCTAGTACGTCACACGTATTGAGAAGAGAATTGTCGTTGGGAATTTTCTTTCCTTTCTTCCCCTCTATTTTATTTTTCTGTTTTCATTTTTTCTTCTTTCCTTTTTCTGTCTGTCTTTCTTCCCCCTTCTTTGTATCACATGATCTTGTAAATGAACAATCTGGTGTGTTTATTTTGATGGCCTGCCAATGTACGCAGTGTGTTTCTCGGCCCTAGGTGTCGGGAAGATACTCGGCAAGAAATGGAAACACATTCGAAAGAAAAGGGTGATAATAATGATAATAATAATAATAATAATAATAATAATAATAATAATAAGCGCATGAGCAACTGGCTGATAGGTGGGAGGAGAAACCTCTGCACGGCAAATATGTGACCCGCAGCAAACAAGCTGATGTTGACCAGAAGCAAACCCATCAGTGGCTGCGGAGCTCAGGGCTAAAAGCAGAGAGCGAAGGTTTCATCCTGGCTGCTCAAGACCAAAGCCTATTAACCCGGAACTACCAGGCCAATGTGATGAAAAATGGAGCAGACCCAAAATGCCGATTCTGCAACGACATGATTGAAACAGTGGGCCACCTAATCTCTGGATGTAAAGTCTTAGCACCAGTGGAGTATAAATTAAGACATGATAGAGTTGTCCAATATCTCCACTGGCTAATAAGTCGGCATTACAATATCAAAACTGCCGACAAGTGGTATAATCACCACCCTGAGGCTGTAACTGAAGGAGAAAATGTAACCATTCTGTGGGACTTTCCAGTACATACAGACCGAACCATCAAGGCCAATAAACCAGATATTGTTGTGAAAGACCAAAACAATAAAGTTTGCTTATTGATCGACATGAGCATCCCCTGTGATCAAAATATCTCAGCGAAAGAGTTTGACAAGCTCAGAAAATATAAAGACCTACTCATTGAAATTGAGAAAATGTGGCATCTCAAGGCGGTTACAATACCAGTGATCGTAGGAGCACTAGGAATGATCAAGAAGGGAACCGAAAATTATATGAGAATGATCCCTGGCTTACCATCCCTGCAAGAAGTGCAAAAGATTGTCTTAACTGGTACATCACACGTATTGAGAAGAGCATTGTCGATGTGAGAACTGTTGCTGCTCATGTATTTTAATTTAACTTTAAAATTAAAAAAAAAAAAAAAAAAAAATTAACGAACTACTGAGTTTGGTTTAATGGCCTACCAATATACACTATGAGTTTCTTTGCCCTAGGAGTCGGGAAGACACTCGGCAAGAAATGGAAGAAAATTTGAAAGAAGAAAAAAAAAGTAATAATAATAATAATAATAATAATAATAATAATAATAATAAATACAGATTTGTCAGCAAATTCTGTAACTTCGGAATCGTAGGTGCTTCATTCTAGACAATTAACATTTACGAATTTCACCAAGTCTTTTTTTTTTTTATATTCTTTTAACAGCAGTATCACAGTTTTTCTTCTATTCTTGCGGAAAACAAAGAAGACGTGACACGAATGCGAATTGCGAATCTTTCCAATCAACACTTACGTTAGATTTCAATGCAAAGAAAAAGATTCCATTTTTTTTTTCTTTTTGATTTTTTCTTTTCATTATGGAGCGCTCCTTAGTTTCTGCAGACACCTGACCTTCAGTGCAAACCTTTTTTTCTTTTCTGTTCATAATCATATTGAACAAACGTAAATAAGTTAAAGATATCCTCTTACTGACATTTTGATAATATCAAAGCGAGGCATGTCACGTGCTTCAAGGCGCTCCAAAGCTTCACCGAACAAAGCTCTATGACATTCAGTTGTTTTATACGAGGGCAAAGTCTTCGGTTACAATTTTATTTTGTTATTTAAATTATTTATTATTATTATTATTATTATTTATTATTATTATTATTATTATTATTATTATTATTATTATTATTATTATTATCGTTATTGTTATTGCTTTCATATCAGTTGAGGTTAATCTTACCTTTCATTTTTTCGAGCTTGATGAAATATATATTACCAATCCAGCAGAGGGGTCGATTTTATCACCTGACTCCTTTCTCAAAATTTTCTGTCCGTTCTGGCTATTTGCGTCTATATCAGTCCTGCTCTCTACATTCTGGGTTCAAAAAGAACAATGATTCTTTGGGGTAAGATATACGAAGCCCAGTATACCTACCACGACTACACAACTCATCTGATAAGTGTACTCTAGGCACATGTATCACAACGATATGTGCGCCACATAGTGATCTCATATCAAGATAAACAGTGCATGACCTTGCACATGGGGCCCAGTTAGAATTTTCTTTTCGCCGAGTAACACATCCGGCTCGAAAGGTCCTTGAATAAGGTTTGTTTAATATTGTTGAACGAAACCCCAATGGTTCCAGAGGTGAATTATCCAAACCCCAAAGAATTCCTCTCAACCTATGGCTATGATACTCCCCCACTACTTCTGCTCGTGATCAGAGATGCACATATTGTCAGCCACAAAGGACATGCTCAACTGGTTAAGATCAAACAACTAAAAAGCAAATCTGTGGTACTGAGCAGAGTATTTGCTGTAGCCCATCTTTTATACCAAGACCAAACAATTTACATGGTGGCACTTCCAATTAGTCAAGTTCAGAAGCCATGAGAACCAGTGTCTGAGCAGCGCAAACCCTCTAAGTGATACCGGAGTAAAATATATGAAGCCCAGTATACCGAACATGACCACCAGTATATTTATGGCTCAGAAACCTGGATTTATCAAAGAAGCTTGAGAGGCGGTTGGATGGAACCTACACTCGCCTCCTTATGAGAGCTCAAAATCTCTCGTGGAAGCGCTATCCAACCAAAATGCAAATATATGGGAAACTACCACCTGTATCATCTCTTGTGAAAGGTAGGAGAGTCCAGCTTGCTGGACATTATTGTAGAGCTGAAAAAGATGTAAATTCTACTCATCTCCTCTGGAAGCCATCTACTCGCAATACCAGAAGGCGCACACTCTCCTACCCTGATGTAATCTCCAGGGATACAGGCATCCAGCAACAGGACCTCCGTAATGCCATGATGGACCGTGAAGTCTGGCGTAGCATGGTAATTCCATTGCCTCGACCACGGTCGAACAATGATGATGATGATATTTATGGGCGGCGAGCTGGTAGAAACGTTAGCACGTCAGGCGAAGTGATTTGCGGTATTTCGTCTGCCGTTACGTTCTGAGTTCAAATTCCATCGAGGTTGACTTTATCTTTCCTCCTTTCGGTGTCGATTAACTAAGTACCAGTTACGCACTAGGGTCTATGTTATCGCCTTAATCCCTTTGTCCGTGTTTATCCCTTGTATGTTTAGCATCCGTTGCGCAATAAAGAAATAAAAAATTATTATTATTATTATTATTATTACTATTACTATTATTATTATTACTATTACTATTATTATTATTATTATTATTATTATTATTATTATTATTATTAGAGTAATACAGTTTTCGGAGGTGGGTTCCCTGATACGTTAAATGTAGTCTAACGTCCAAAAGACACATTTTTGTTATATATTTTGTTTTATATTTGTTGTTACCTCTTTATCAATGTTATGCGGTAGCAGCGCCATGCAGTAGTGTGTTACTAGCTCAAATATGCTTGGATTCGAACGTATCCTAAGCTTATTTGAACTGGCAATAAACCTTGTGTTTATTAATGTGTTTCCCGTGAATGTTGAGTTCACCATTTTACACCATGTCAACTTCTAACCCGCTCTCACGTTTGTCATTTATTTTCTGCCTTACTTTTGTACTGTCCCCCAAATCTTCAATCCTCGTGGCCAATAAAAGAAATCATTAACATAATTATTGGGCTTCTCCGTTTTGTTTGCGAAGACGCAAGAATCGGAGATTTAGGATTCCTGAAAATTGATCTGTACTTGAAGACCGATCAGAGATGAATATTCATGAGGAAAAAAAAACACGTTTTGTTTTGGCTCCAATACAACAATATTTTGTGTCGGTGGAATTATTGAAATGGAATTATTTTGGAGAGTAGAAGACAAAAAACGAAAGTGTTGGAAATGTTGGCCTCCGAAGACAGGTACTGGAAAGACACGTAAATAATAAAAAAAATAATGAAAAAAACCCCAGAAGTATAGTAAAAAAAAAGTTTACAAATGATCTTGCAAAGAGTTGCAAAATAATACAATTTCGATTGATAGATTCAGCAGCTGATATATATATATATATATATATATATATATATATATATTATATATATATATATGTACACACGCGCGCACACACTCACATACACAGACAGGCAGACACACACACACACACGTATATATATATATATATATATATTATATATATATATATGTCCATGTACACACACACACATATATATGTATGTAAATATGTATATATACATACACATATATATATGTATATGTATGTGTTTTATATATATACATACACACATATATATATATATATGTGTGTGTGTGCACTTATGTCTGTATACACACATACTCATGTATACGCTTATGTGTGTATATATATATATATATATAATATATATATTATATATATATATATATATATATATATATATAATATTTATATATATATATATAATATATATATATATATATATATAATATATATATATATATATATACATATATTACTCACACAACTATAATACGCATACTTACATAAAGGCACATAAACTTAACACTTAGAAACACAGACACAAACAGTCACTCACACATACATACACATACACACACATACTTATATATATATTACTCTATAAATTAGTCAGGAGAAAAAGGTCAGTACCTCTGATCTTTAAAGGCCCAACCGGACTGATCTGATTGCGGCTGATGCTACTACAATCTAACGTATATATCGGCAGATCAGTTCGGAAGATAAGAATATGCGATTGTCCGGGCACGAGCGCATGTATGTTTGCGTGTGTGTGCATGTGGTAGAAGGGGGTGGAGGGAGAAAAAATATAAGACATTGCATTCATTCTGTCTGGTATATATTTCGGTTCTAGGCTTGTGAAAGTGTCACCCGTAGCAGCATATGAACTATCAGTTCTTCGATATAGTCTTTCGATTCAGTGGTTACAATCATTTGGTATAGCGGTATCCTTTGAGATATTATTTCAATAAAATTCTTTTGTTACATTATAAGAGTTGCAGGGGCTGTTCGCTGACGTGATGGGAATTCTTAAGAGGAACAATATTTTCTTTAAACTAATATTGTTCTCTGATCAAATCCTGCATTCTGAGTTCAAATCTTTCTCTGTTAATTTTGACTCACAACTCACCCAAATTCCGTACTATAAAGACTAGTAACAAAAAATAAAAAAATACAGAAGTGTTCCGTCGAATGAAAACAAACGGAATGAAAACATCAATGTTTTAGATGTCTATTTAGGGTTTCGGTGGCTGTGCGGTAAGTAGCTTGCTAACGAACCACATGGTTCCGGGTTTAGTCCCACTGCGTGGCATCTTGAGCAAATGTCTTCTACTATAGCCTCGGGCCGACCAAAGCCTTGTGACTGGATTTGGTAGACGGAAACGGAAAGAAGCCCTTCGTATATATGTATATATATGTATGTGTATATGTTGGTGTGTCTATGTTTGTTTCCGCAACATCGCTTGACAACCGATTCTGGTGTGTTTACGTCCCCGTAATCTAGCAGTTCAGCAAATGAGACCGATAGAATAAGTACTAGGCTTACAAAGAATAAGTCCTGGGGTCAATTTGCTCGACTAAAGGCGGTGTTCCAGCATGGCCACAGTGAAATGACTGAAATAAGTAAAAGAGTAAAGAGTCTGATTGCTTCTTTCACCACCTTCCCCTGTATTGATTACCCAGGTTATCCTCTCTGCTTTCTGGTAGTTTCTTTTCGTCCCTATTTCCTAGCAAAACAGTGAGTATAGTGAGTTTCTCGGCCCTGGGTGTTGAGAAGACACTCGGCAAGAAATGGATACACAATCGAAAGAAAACGGTGACAATAATAATAATAATAATAATAATAATAATAATAATAATAATAATAATAATAATAATAATGATAACAACAACAACAACAATAATAAATACAGATTTGTCATCAAATTCTGTATCTTCGGAATCGTAGGTACTTCATTCTCTGCTTTCTGGTCGTTTCTCTTCGTCCCTATTTCCTAGCAAAACATCTGCATCCTCCAGAATCAGGGTCGTCGTCGTTGTCGTCATCATCATCCATCCATCCATCCATCCATCCATCCATCCATCCATCCATCCATCCATCCATCCATCCATTCATCCAACACGGCTGCACTAGCCGTAAATAACAGAATTATTAGTCAAGTAAGGTGAAACTCAAAATTTTAATACCTATTTCTTTATTACCCACAAGGGGCTAAACACAGAGGGGACAAACAAGGACAGACATAGGTATTAAGTCGATTACATCGACCCCAGTGCGTAACTGGTACTTAATTTATCGACCCCGAAAGGATGAAAGGCAAAGTCAACCTCAAAATTTTAATACCTGCGTAGAGTACATCAGTATGCGCATACATGCATTCACACATTCATACACCTGGGTACATGAAAACCACATCAGTTCACTCACACACACACACACATGCATAACACGTGTGTATACGATCGCACAAGCTAAGCCTTAAAGCACCCTTATTCCTCCTATGATATTCTTTATGAAAAACTCTCTCGTCTCCTTATTTCTCTCAATTTGTCATACTCTCTCACTTTCTCTCTCTCTCTCGCTTTCCCTCATCTCTCTCTCTCTATCTCTCATCTCCCTCTTCCTCTCACTTCACTTTCTCTTTCTTTCCCTCTCCCTCACTTTTTGTCCCGTCTCTCTCTCTCTCACTCACCTTACATCTAATTAGAAAGCGTTACTAAGAATAGTTTCACGGATGGAGGAGAGTATCTTCAAATGACAAAATAGAAAGATCGGGACCGAATACCACAAGGCATTAAGTCCAACCTTTTCTCACAGTCCTACCAGTTAAACGCCCGGAATCGGCCCTCTTTTATCGACCTCGCAAAGACTAAAGGCAAAGCTAACCCCAGCAGTATTTGAACTCTGAGCGTAGGGAGTTGGAAGAATTACCACAAGGCGTTGTAATCCGACGCTCTACTCACTCTACTAATTGACTATGGACGCACACACACACACACATACACACACACATATGCACTCACACACACACATATGCACTCACACACACACGTACATACATGCATATAGAAGCCTACTTCTATGAAATACACACTCATATTCACATATGAAATACACACACATATGAAATACACACACATATTCACATACACAAGCCTACTTCATACACGCACACACACAAACAACACACCACACACACGTGCTAACAAACATACATGCATATATACACAAGCCTACATCACACATACATACACACACACACACGTATTTATATGCACACACAAGCCTACTTCACGTATGCACAGACACACAGACACACACACACACACACGTACACACCTATGCAACAATCATAATTCCGCACACAAATGCGAGCACGCGCGCCCACACATAGGGAAACCAAAGGCTTTTGTTGTCGGTTGAACCAAGGTTATTTCTGTGATAGGGGCTGGATATAAGGTGAAACATTGGTTCTTCAAAAAAGGCGAGCAAACAAGTTTTCGCTTGGCAATCTTTTCGTGTAAACACCTCCAATCCGATTAAGCTGTATTTAGCAGCGGGCGCTTGGCGTTTGGCTTTGCTAGTTGTCCTTTGGCTGTTGTTTGTGACTGCCGTCTTGCTTCTCTCGCCTCATTAAACATACAATAGCAATCCGTTTGATGTCCGCCATAGGAAGACAATCTCCAGAACCCGGATCACAAGTGTCTCAAAAACATTAAATACATCGATCTTTCCCTCTACTTCTTTTTTTTTCTTTTTTATTAATATATATTTCTTTATTTGTCTGTTTTTTGCTATTTTTGTTTCTTTGTTCGTTTCTTACTTTTTACTCTGTCCTTCTTTGTGCGTGTATATATATATGTGTACATATATATATATATATATATGTGTGTGTGCTTGTGTGCGTGCGTGTGTGTGTGTACTTGTGTGGATGTATGTGTATGTGTGTCTGTATGTATATTACGTTCCATTATGACTATGTATACGTGTTGTTTGTGAATTTTCTTTTTATATATATATTTTTTGCTTGGATCACTGTTTTAATTTTATCCGACATCTTGCTTTCTTCTCATTATTTCTTCTCAATCTTCTCGCATTCAACTTTCCTTCTCCTTTTAATCATTCGTTCTGCCATTCATTCAATAATTATCTCCCCTTATCTTTTTCTTTATCGTAATATCTTTTTATTCTTTTTTCACACTATTTTTTCTTTTGTCTTCTTTCGTTAGTGTTTCTCTTTTTGTTGCTGTTATTTTTTGTTGCTGTTTTTGTTGTTGTTGTTGTTGTTACTGCTTTTATTGTAGTTTTCCCTTCTCTCTTTATCTCCCTGTTTTGTCTTTCCCTGTCTTTGCTTCTCCCCTCCGAACAGTTTCAAATTTTTTGTTATCCCTTTTTCTTTATTCGTTTATTTTTTCCGACATTTCTAAAAAGGTGTTCAGCCACATCCTTTATTCTGGCTGTTGCGCTCTCTCTCACTCTCTCTGTGTTTCACTCTTCCACTTTCTCTCTCGCTCACTGCGTGTGTATATGTGTATATAAATATGTGTGTGTATATATATATATATATATATATATATATATATATATGTTTATATATATATACATATACATACATACACACATATAGCATACACACACACACACACACACACACACACATATATATATATATATATATATATATATATATATATATTGGGTTGGTGCATAATTACTGCGGCTTTTTCTCAACAAATTTTATTCAACAGAAACAATAGTAATATATAGAAAGCATCTTTAAATGACGGTCTGGCCGTCTGCCAAGTAAATGAGCAGCAGTAATTGAAGTAGATAGTGAATATGATCCGGAATAATCATTTAAAGATGTTTTTGTTACATGTTGTTATTGTTTTTGTTGAATAAAATTTGTTGAAAAAAGCCGCAATAATTATGCACCAACCCAATATATTTTTCTTTATTGCCCACAGGGGGCTAAACACAGAGGGGAAAAACAAAGGAATTTAGTCGATTACATCGACCCCAGTGCGTAACTGGTGCTTATTTAATCGACCCCGAAAGGAGAAAAGGCAAAGTTGACCTCGGCAGACGAAATACGGCTGAGCATTTTGCCCGGCGTGCTAACGATTCTGCTAGCTCGCCATTCCAATATATACATACACTATATAACCTATATGTATATGCGTATATGTACATATGTACAAACATACGCACAGGTGTAAATATATATATATATAGATACTATATATTATATATATGCGCCAGTACCAATATATACAGGTCAAAACTTTTCAATAAATGTATATTACTTATAATTTTTGTTTCAGTCATTACACTGCGACCATGCTGGGGCAGCGCTCTGAAAAATTTTTCGTCGAACGTATCGAACCCAGAACTGATTTTTCAAGCTGGTACTTATTCTATTGTTTTTCTTTTGTCGAACTGCAAGATTACGGGGACATAAGCCCACCATCACCGGTTGTCAAGCGGTGGTGTGGGACAAGAACACACGCAAACACACACACACACACATGTATATATATATACGACGGGATTATTTCAGTTTCTGTCAACCAAATCCACACAAAGCTTTCGTGGGTAAAGGGGCAATAGTAGAAGACACTTGCTCGCGGTGTCAGGCAGTGAGACTAAACTCAGAACCATGTGGTTGTAAAGTAAGCTTCTTACCACTAACTCAAACCTTTCGCATATTATATATATAATTATTATGCAAGGCAGACAAGAATATCTCTAAGACGGAGAATAACACTCCACAGAGAACAATTCGGTTTCCAACGTTAAAGACGAATACCAGTAAGCGAACACTTTCTAATATAAATACACAAACCTACATATATTCGCATAAATATTTGTATGAAACCAAGTTGGAAAAGCCTGTTTTGTTAACTCTCCTTTTCTAAAATGTTTTCTTTAATTTCAAATTTTAAAGTTTTATATCAATTTCAAAAATTTAGAATTAAAAATTTTGTAATCATTTTTTGAATTCAATTTTTATTCCTATTTTCATACAAGTAGTTTATAATGTCTCACTTTCACATAGGCCTACAATAATACATAGGCCTAAAGTACGTTTGAACAAAAATTAAAGCAACATTTATAAACACATAGATAAGAAACTCTGCCTCCGTAAAACACAAAGTTAAAAAATTCTTCATATTAAAGTGCTTATAGAGCAATGAATCCAGAGGGAAACATACAGACCAACAACCTTTACACCTATCCACGTTCTCTTGTGAACATCAAAGAACAAGACGAACACATTTCTATACTAACAACATCATGACATGCCAGCCTAATAACTGCCACCTTCCAAATACAAACAAGAAATACCATATACAACAGGCAAAGAAACTGATCAGCTAAAACATATTATAATCTTTTGTGAACCCTTAAAAACAGCATTATAAGTAATTTGATGCTCTCAATTACTAAGTTTTTAAATACTATATCAAACCTTGGACTTTGATCTCTACACTGACAATGTAAAGGATTGAATCCAATAAAACTAAAAATAACTAAAACTAATGATGCATCCGCTGGCCAAAATACTCACTAAACCTAGCTACATCCTTTTTTGTGAACCACTAAAAAACAGCTGTGTGACCTAAAGCTGACACACCTAAATATACACACCTGTTTATAAAGTTCTATATGCATGTATAAATTCTAAAAAAATAACATAACCACAAATTCAATCAGTTTCTCCGAAGCACCTCTCCATCATAACCCACATTACAACCCAGTTACCATTCCACTCAAACTCACACACCTATAGAAGATTTTAGCCCAACAAAGACTGTTTAAAGCCAAGATTAAATCGAATGCATCGCAGTCCAAAGCTTCAAAGTCTCTGTCAATTATATTCTTGCTTAAGAATAATAAATTTGTTCTTTATAAAAGTATAGAGTAATTCTTTAGGTTAATGTAAACTAGTATACAAGGTTCGCGGTTCCATCTTGTGACTGAAATCCTATCGATGGTAAGTGTGTGGAAATTTTCCGAATGGGTTGTACCAAGAGCACAAGGACCCACCCTTATCACATTGCTCCCTGTGGGAACGATATTAAGTTCACAACACGTAATTGTCGGGTCTTTAGATAATCATACGTCATTTAATGATGCTGGATGTTGAGTTGGTCGAAGAACTGGAAAATCATGGTTGGAACGACTAATCTATTTTTACACCAGAATCCATACACCCACATCCACAGATACACACGCCAGCGCACATACAGTCTATGTTTAGACTGTACAAGTTCATCTAAGTAGGGTATTTAATCACGTAGAGTGCACAATGATTCAAGATGCAGTCACTGCTATGACTTTATGTCTAACCGAATTAAACAAACAAGAATAATGAACCTGAAATACATAACATAAAGAAAATAAACTAAGAGATAGAGACAGAGACAGAAAGAGAGAAAGAGTGAGAGAAAGAAAGAGAGAGAGAAAGAAAGAGAGAAGTAGTAACTGGAGAGAAGATGTATAGAAATGTGTACGTAGAATTTTGTTTGTATGTTGAAGCTTGGTTTTATGGAGTAAAAGAAGGGATAGGGCGGTAAGAAAGAGAAGAATTTATTCCTTAGATCAACCATTATTATTTCATCTTTCATGTAAACATTAGTTTCGTCTCGAAATTAATCAGATTATAATATTTATTTAAGTATTTCTAATCCTGTTTAGAGTAGAGTCTCACGCTAATATATTAGCTGTTATGCTAATATCTAGTGAAAAATCAACGATGATTGTGGCAGTTTAATTAATGTTCTGCATTATCAAGTTAATTAGAACCAATTCATCAATAATTTACACAAAGACAAATGTGACAGATTACGTTATGAAATATAAAGAAAATATAAAAGACTACAATCCAAACAGAGCAAAAACAACTCACAGCATTAATGAAACGAGCAGCATTCTGAAATATTATTCTCCATGCTAACTGTTCAGCTGCTGCTGTCTCAGTTACAACAACTTAGCAGAGACTCGTATTGGTTTCCTTTTAGATTAAAAAAAAATTTTTTTTCAGTCGCCTTCTTCATTCTGATAGATTGGCAGAACCGTTAGAGCGTAGGACAAAATGCCTTCCGGTACTTCTTTCGGTTGTTGACATTCTGAGTTCAAATCCCGACAAGCTGATCTTTGTGTTTCGCCCTTCAGGGGTCAATGTAATACAATGTCAGTCAAGTATTGGAATTCGATACAACCGACGTCGTTCCTTATCGGATTTCTATCCTGTGTAAGAAATTATTGTTCTTTACTTTCTAAAGGGTTGGGCGTAACAATAGCGGTAAAGCTTTCAAACCAAAAGCGTTTTCGTATTTCGATACATTCGGAGTTCAAATCCTGCTGGGCTTGACTTTGCTTTACATTCCATCAGAGGTCGATAAACTATAACCAGTTAGGTTCGGAGATGGGAATCACCAGCATGGTCGGATTTTCCTTCTCCACAAATTTGTATCCTTCTTAACTAAATTATACATTACTATTTAACCCACGTAGTATAGAGAATGGGAGAAGCAAATGTGATCTGAAAGAAAATCTCTTGCAGTAGTGATACCTGTCTGGTTATGCCCCAAATTCCAATCTCAACGGGAACATTCTTATTCTGCTTAACTTTAAATAAAGCTATGAATTTATGGAGTAGGAACGATCTGTTATATCGAAAAGCTTCATCTCAGAAAATAACTGCTACTATTTGTCGACCACGGACTGGATGAAAAGTAAGTTCGACCTCAGCAAGATTTGAAATGCACAGCTTTTCAGCTGTCAATGTAAGCTATCCTTCTATATCAAACGTCTCTATAAGATGCAGTGGGCTCATAGGTGAATGAATGAGTAACACCGAAACGTTTCATTGGAGCTAACCAAACACGAAGTGCATTTCATGTTTGAAACTCTGATGGATCTTTAATGCTCTGATGGAGCTATAAGGCGATACTCTTTTCTACTCTAAGCAGAAGGCTCGAAATGTTTTTGGGGAAGGGGCCAGTCGATTAGATCGACCCCAGTACGCAACTGGTACCTAATTTATCGACCCCGAATGGATGAAAGGCTAAGTCGACCTCGGCGGAATTTGAACTCAGAACGTAAAGTCAGGCGAACTACCGCTAAGTATTTCGCCCGATATGCTAACGATTCTGCCAGCTCGCGGCCCTTTATAAGGTGATACTCAATTACTAATCTATGAGTCCACCGCATCTTATAGCAGAAACAGCCGTAAGCTAATGAAGTTCATAACTTGTTTATACTTGTTTCATCTCAAACTCTCATACCTTTAGATAACTATATCCATATGTATGCATATAATGGAAGGAGAGATTATTTTTATTACGAAAAAATTTATGATCCTTTATCATGTTTATGTTTGATTTATATTTTCGCGACAAGACTCACAGATGACAAAATCTGTTCACAAAACAATTAGCTCCATTCCACAGTGAGGGCATCTAAGTTCACAATGATTAAATAGAGAAAGACGATAATGTGACCGAAACTGAATCGTAAATACTATTTACTAGAAGTTTTGTACCATTCTGCAGCACACGTATGGGGTCTATGCATAGTTGTAAAGAGGACATTCATTAGAGATGATAGCATTGACATACAAACAGTCCTCTAACTGATATACCAACCTTTTTTTTTCTTTTAAACTCTTTTGTCTTTAACCGTCTTTATTGCAAACAACTTGAAAATGAAACCGAATAGTAGGTGTGTTGATGCAATCTTAAAACTCCACCTGTTCAGATTTTAACTACCTACATTACGCAGTTGATTATCCACAATGTGGCCCGTGTGTGTTGTTAAACCACTAATTTAGAAACAATATATGCGCAGGAGTGGCTGTGTGGTAAGTAGCTTGCTTACCAGCCTCATGGTTCCGAGTTCAGTCTTACTGCATGGAACCTTGGGTAAGTGTTTTTTACTAGGCTTCGGGCAGACCAAAGCCTTGTGAGTGGATTTGGTTGACGGAAACTGAAAGAAGCCCGTCGTATATATATATATATATATATATATGTGTGTGGTGTGTATATATATATATATATATATATATATATACACACACATATATTTATACATATATACACACATACACACACACACACACACAATATAAATATGAATGTATATATTTGTGTGTCTGTGTTTGTCCTCCTAACATCGCTTGACAACCGATGCTGGTGTGTTTACGTCCCCGTAACTTAGCGGTTCGGCAAAAGAGATCAATAGAATAAGTAACTAGGCTTACAAAGAATAAGCTCTGGAGTCGATTTGCTCGACTAAAAGGCGGTGCTCCTGCATGGCCGCAGTAGAATAACGGAAACAAATAAAAGAATATGTGACTGGTTCAAACATAAGAGCAAGTACAATCCTTTACAATGGTCCCAATTGAAAAACCTATGCAAGAGGGTATCAGTTAAATGAACAGTCATAAAGACATAAATATGATTTATTCTATTCTCCTTCGACAAAGTCACTATAAAGTGGATATCCTCGGGCTTTAGAAGAAGTCGGAATATAGTCGCCTGAAAACCTAGAATGAAAGGAAAAGTGTGTAACTTTATTGTCAGGTGCCCGTATGTGACTGTTCGACCTGCTAAAATGGTAACTAAGTTTCACTCATATCATACACCATATGTTTCAAATATATAACATTTGGGCTGATGTACAGACGCACAATAGCTGGAGTAAAAAAATAAACCGAGATGATCACGGTTGGAACTTCTTTGGTCATAGATCTAGTCGACCAGACTTGACTTGAGGCAAAACAACAACAGCAAATAAATACTTAATAATTTTGAGGTTCGGGTTCTATTCTCGGTTGATACAATTTTGCTCCATTTTAGACAGCAATAATTTTTAGAAAAGAATCGATGAGCCTGCAGTTCAGTTTTGATTTTTGTTCAGAGCCATTATAATCTACATAGAAAATGCCCTTGAGAAGATAAATAACGAATGTCAAGCAATTTCAACCACATCTTGTGAATATGATGTGTCTCGTATGAAAGGAATTAATATATAGAGAAAGAAACAAAAATTGAAAGAAAGCCAAAACAGGTTAAATAAATACATAAATGCATAAAACAATGCCACTATAAAAATGATTTTCTCTGATGTCGAGATTTAGATGACTATTTTAACAAACATTTGTTCCTTTTTACAACAGTGCATTCCTTTCATTTCTTTCACAACTTTTCAAGATATTGCCAAATCAGTGATGCCAATGCAAGCCTCAATGATGCATGTAATATTAGAATGTGGTAAACGCTTACACGTGTTTTCAAGTGTACCATAAACAATATTTTGTGTTTATTCGCCGTCAAAACCTATTCGACTATTCAACTAGGAAAGAATTCCGGATCAATAAGTTAATAATGAAAGTAAAAATAAGTAAAGAAATATATAAATAGATAAAAAGATAAAGAAAAAGTTTAAATAAATAATGTTTCTCTTGTTTTTGACCGATGCAATATCTGCAGATTGCTTGAGAACCTTTCATGGAACACTAAATCAGATACGCCTATTGGCTAACATAAAGCAGAGAAACGGAGTCGAAAAGCAAGAAAAATGGACGTAAGCAGACATATTGTGTGATATATATGCGTAGGCACGTCAGAACATGCTGAACCATATCCCCAATGGCTTGTTCAGCAAGGCTGCTGATCTATTTATTCCATAGCGCCTCATACTATTCCTCATTTCTTAAACAAACGCCCAACTATAGCAAGGCTTACACCACTTCGATTATATAGAAACGTGAATAAAGGAGAACAGTTATGATTGAATGAAGGCATAACTCATATTTCATACATTTATTTTAAAATCTGTAAAACCATTATTTTGTGTAGTTACTCTGTAAACACACGAACCAATTTTTCCCCCACTAATGAAATGTTTATTATTATTTCTAGCTTTTCTTTTCCTTCTAAACGCGAACATAGAGAATCATAGTCCAGATTATGAGATTGCTAGTCACACACAAGCATAGCAAGCTGCCGATAATGTCGCAAGTTTGAAATAAAACTTTCAGATATGTTAGATATAATTGATTAAAATTATCTGATTAATTTATGCGTTTGAACAATATATTAACTTCGAATTATTAAATTGGGTTTTGATTTAGCACAGAATTTAACCAGGCGAGTGTTGGCCGAGAGATACCCTCGCTGGTGAGGGCCATAATACTGCAGCCTAAATACTTTACGGGATGGCATTTAGTGGATTAAAATGATAGAAATAAATACCCAGCAGTTATTGTATCGACTGCCAAGGGTTTAAACATAAAGTGAAGCTGAAAGTATCATTCTACCACTTCATCGCTTCCTATGTATACTTGGTTCTATCGACCACAATATATTGGTTTCAAAAGCAAGTTCTGGAAGGGGGGAAATCGATTACAACGATATCGGTTCTCAACTTGTACTTATGTTATCGACCCCGAAAGGAGGAAAGGCAAAGTCGACATCGGCGGAATTTGAACTCAGAACACTTATTGTATCTATTGCCAAGGGTTTAAATATAGAGTGAAGCTGGAAGTACCATTCTACCACTTCATCGTTTTCTATGTATACTTGATTCTATCGACCACAATATATTGGTTTCAAAAGCAAGTTCTGGAAGGGGGAAAATCGATTACGTCGATATCGGTTCTCAACTTGTACTTATGTTGTCGACCCCGAAAGGAGGAAAGGCAAAGTCGACATCGGCGGAATTTGAACTCAGAACACGAAGACAGATATTGTAACGATTCAGCCATTTCTTACTGATGAAATCCAAAATGCAACAAATTTTACGGGAATGCGTTTAGTGGATTAAAATATAGTATCGACTGCAAAGTGTTTAAATATAAAGTGAAACAAAGGTTTATTATCACCGCAGATATATCAATCTAGTGCTCTCTCTAATCATAATTTATACCAATCAGAGTTAGGACGAATGTGATAGCCATCAGTTAGATCCTGCTCTTACGATTTGGAGGACGATGAAACGCCATTTTAGATGTACGATTGAACTGTGTGATAGAAGAGAGAGCATAAAAGCCTCGCAAAACTGCTCAGACGTTTCCAACTGTTTGACAGGTATCGACTGGATTTGCTGAATGTACCAATGTAGACCGGGAAAAAATATAACAAGTCACCTGGTTAGTACCTTGATAGAGTATTCTGTACTCCATCGGATAAGGATAAGTCTCCACGATTGTGTAAACACACACACACACACACACACACACACATACACACACACACACATACACACACACACACACACACACACACACATACACACACACATGCACACACACACAGTATCGTGAAAATAAGTTCCGATAGATGGCTATTTACTCTAACCACCAACCAAATGTCGCCGATTAAATCATTGAAGATTGAATCGAAGCGACTCGCCATGTGAAGAGGCCACCAAACTGTTGATAGTAAACCCTATCAAAAGCTTTCGATTGCTCTAAAATACGCAGGGTCCCACACATGCCAGGTTCTTCACCCATACTTTCTATGATGCATCATGTGCCTTGAAAACTCTCGCTGATATATTAGGTTGTCTCACATGAAATGTTGCATTTGAAAAAGGAAACATTAAAATTGCTTTTCAAGTTTTAGAATATTTATTTATTTAATCAAAATATTATCCTTGTTCATTTATGACCTTCATCCAACGTTCCTCTCTAGGCATATATTCCATCTTCAAAGAATTTGTTATCTTTTATACTGATAAACTGTTCGAATGCTTCAATTACCTCTTCTTTATTTAAGAATGTTTTATTGTGTATAGCAAGCTCGAAGTGTTTAAATATGCGATAATCAGTAGGAGAGATATCAAGAGAATAAGGAAAATGTGCCAAAATTTCACAATTCAAGCTTTGCATCTTGTGGCCCGTAGCTTGAGAAGTGTGAGGCCGTGCATTATCATGAAGCAAAATTGGGTCATCTCTATTCATTAATATGTGTTGCTTCTTTTTAAATTTTGCATGCATACAATCAATTTCCTGACAATAGGATGTTGTTGTTTCAGTTTTTCCTTGTTGCAAAAATGAATAATGAATAATCCACTTTATTGACCACCATGTAGTGACCATCGACTTTTTAGGGTGCAATGATAGTTTTGGGTAGTGTTTTGGTAACTCTCCTGCATCTAACCACTGTCCTGCCCTTCTGTTGTTATCAAAGAGTATCCATTTCTCATCACACATAATGAGTGAATACAAAACTGGTTCCCTTTCCAACCGAGAAATTAACATGGAACACACTGTAAGACGTCTGTTTCTTTGGATCTCATTAAGTTCATGGAGAACAAACCTATCCAAATAAACGGGAAGAATTGTTCTTAAATTATTTCATAGAAAGAAAATATGGATTATTTCCAAAACATACACTCACACACACTCACACACATGCACACACTTTGTTTTATATTTTTAAAGGCTTGTCATTATCTCAAGCTGAGCCCTAAAAAGATAATAAAATGCATATAAATATTGAATTTCTCGATTATAGTTCAAATGCTGGTATCGCCACCAGGTTATGTGTCCCAGGTGTTGAGGCAGTCAGCGGATAGATCTCTGCTAAGGGATGGTAGTTTAATGAATGTAGGGGTGAGGTAGGTGGGTGATGTGTTAAAGAAGTGGCAGGAGCAACGGAGGGTGGTGTGGAAGGGGTTGAGATGTACATGGAGGGGCTCAACTGCACTCGGTTATTATTTTATTCGGTTTATATCAATAACAAAGAAATTCTTAATTATTTTGAACGTCTTTATATATTTGGGTGTTGTGGAGTATAAATATTTGCATGAGTTGTTTGACTTCATTACTACATGTATAACAGAATCAAAACATGCGTGTAATCATATGGTTTTGGTAATATTGAGTCCAACAAGGCGCCGAACTGGCAGAAATGTTAGCACACCGGGCGAACTGCTTAGCGATATTTCGTCAGTCTTTACGTTCTGAGTTCAAATTCCGCCGAGGTCGACTTTGCATTTCATCCTTTCGGGGTCGATAAATTAAGTACCAGTTACGCACTGGGGTCGATGTAATCGACTTAATCCGTTTGTCTGTCCTTGTTTGACCCCTCTGTGTTTAGCCCCTTGTCGGTAGTAAAAAAATAGGTATTTCATCTGTCTTTATGTTCTGAGTTCAAATTCTGCTGAGGTCGACTGCCTTTCATCCTTTCGTGGTCAATAAATTAAGTACCAGTTGCGTACTGGGGTCGATCTAATCGACTGGCCCCCTCCCCCCAAATTTTCGGTCTTGTGCCTAGAGTAGAAAAGTATATCAAATAAGGCGGCGAGCTGACAGAAATATTAGCACGCCGGGCGAAATACTTAGCCCTATTTCGTCTGTCTTTATGTTCTGAGTTCAAATACCACCGTGATCGACTTTGCCTTTAATCTTTTCGGGGTCGATAAATTAAGTACCAGTTGCGTAATGGGGTCAATCTAATCGACAGGTTCCCTCCCCACAAATTTTGGGCCTTGTGCCTAGAGTAGAAAAGAATATTGAGTCCATGAATGTTATCACATCAAAGCGATCAGTCGTGACTTATTTGTTTGCATGACTTGTAATAATGCTGAACTGAATCAAGATATATAATACATACAAACTCTTTAGGACCGCAAGAAGGAAAACATCGACTAATCAATTCTCGATAGAGAGGTGCAGGAGGTAGCTGAAATTTTTGTTGGAAATCTTCAAATGTGGGTCTAATTTAATTAATTAGCATAATGAATTATTAATCCATTGGTTACATTTAATATATATTTCTTTATTACCCATGCGGGTTATTTAACCTTCCAAAACTTTTCACATAAAAACTACACATATCCAACTGGGGAAGCGCAATGGCTCAGTGCTTAGGGGAACGGACCCGCGGTCTTAGGATCGCGGTTTCGATTCCCAGACCGGGCGTTGTGAGTGTTTATTGAGCGAAAACACCTAAAGCTCCACGAGGCTCCCGCAGGGGTTGGTGGCGATCCCTGCTGTACTCTTTCACCACAACTTTCTTCCTGTTTCTGTTGTACCTGTATTTCAAAGGGCCAGCCTTGTCACACTGAATCTCCCCAAGAACTACGTTAAGGGTACACGGGTCTGTGGAGGCTGTTCCGTTGATCAGATCAACTGAAACACTCGTCGTCGTAACCGACGGAGTTCCAGTCATATCCAAGTTATTTTGATTCAACCAATATTAATGGTGGTGTTCTAATTCATTGATTCTCTCACCTCCCACCTGAATTCTTTCTTGTGTAACCAACCATTCTTAACTAACGTATCTAATTTAATATTTAACTATTGTAACCAATTTAATTTCAGTTTAATTGTAGATGACCCAATTAGGTGTGCACTAATTAATAATGTGCCTCCACTCTCCACCACCCCCTGTTCTTTATTTATTTTAGTTCCTATGGAATCTCACCGCTATATAAATTTTTCACGACACTACGATTCCCCCTTTATCGGCAATTCTGAGATTGCAGTATAAACTGCCATCTCTTTGAAATTCTGGTCTATCTCCTATAATTCTTTCTCTCCATCACTAGACATACATACAATACACTCGACAACCGCCAGAGGCACTGGCAGCTATATATTAGATTAAATAATGTAATCTGTTGTGTTCCTTCATTATCCATCAACTGAAATATCTCATAAATAGAGTGTATACTTCATAATTCTGGCATTCTGCAGCATAACATCTTTCAATATATTTGTTTGTAATTCTCAAAATATACAACTGTAATTTTAAGTGGCTTCAAGATATGGCTAGCAGCAACGTCGTTAATTACCTATAAGGACGCTTGTTAGGTCCCCCATGAATGCTACTTGTAACATTGAATCTCGTAAAACTTGTTGCATGTTCAGGTCATCGGCTACTAAGCCGAGACCCCTACTAGCACCCCCCCCCCCAGATGAAGATGGTTGCTAGAAAAGAAGCAGGACGCAAAAGAAGATCTGTCAATAAGATGGAAGAACTTGTATAGGTTCAATGACAATCAGACAATAGGACAGACCCTCAGAAATTCAGGGTCGGTGTTCGGAGTACTGGAATATCACTAGGAGTGAGGAATCCCTTAAATTTTGTTAAAGCGTGTCTCAAGAACCTGCTTCAAACTAAGACTACGTTTGCGTCGATAATCGGTGGTTACTTGGTCAGCGAATCCTCTGCGACGGTCGACAGTAAAATCAATTGCTACGGTGCGTCCTATTTCAAAATGTGTTTACAAGTAACCGGAGATCACATGTAAACTTAATTCTACTGAAGCTCCGAACATGAACTCTACATCTCAATATCGAATGACGACAACAGCTGTGGCTTTCATGTTATCCGACGCGATTGCTCTCTTAG
>NC_043004.1:1652647-1665147 GCF_006345805.1 Octopus sinensis
AGTGGATTTCGTTCTTTTGATTGCAATCATTTTTCTTTTTTACTCTTTAGAAATGGGTTGGGATGCAATATTCTTCCACATAAATTCTTTTCACTGTGGAACGAATAGAAGGAGTTATTTTGAAAATGGAAATCTCGTTTGAATACCTTCAACAGATTACTATCCACTACATATACTCAAAGTCGAAGAGTTGAACCGAATGGTTGAGTTGAGCATCCAAGAACTCCCAAAAGGTATAACACAACGCATTTCATCGGGTGCTTTAACAGTTCAATTCTGTCACTTTAGACTGTCTTAACTCTATCAGCATAGACATAGAAAGGTTTAGCAGGAATATGACAGGACTAGAACTTGAAGAACACAAGAAATATCGATTTTAAATTTAGCACATGGCTAGTAATCGCGAGAAAGGTATGTAAGTGAAGTACACCGACTCCAGTGCTCAACAGGTACTTGTTTTATCGACTCCTGAAATGATGAAAGGTAAAGTCGACCTCGGCGGAATTTGAACTCAGAACATAACGGCAGATAAAATACCTATTTCTTTACTACCCACAAGGGGCTACACACAGAGGGGACAAACAAGGACAGACAAACGGATTAAGTCGATTACATCGACACCAGTGCGTAACTGGTACTTATTTAATCGACCCCGAAAGGATGAAAGGCAAAGTCGACCACGGCGGAAATTGAACTCACAACGCAACGGCAGACGAAATACCGCTAAGCATTTTGTCCGGTGCTGCTGAGGATTCTGGCAGGCCATCGCCTTAATAGCACAATAAACATTGCAAGTCATTTAGACTGCTCCAGTAATTCTATCACTGAGCCATTTAAGCCATTTCGATGATTATTAAATCAGTTTCTCTAAATTAATGTTAATCTTTTTGTTGTCCTGGTTGTTACTGTTGTTTCCAATGTTGATAGTGCTCCGCTAGTTTACATTCAACCACATCAGCTTCATCACACCTTTTCGTCACTATTTATTGTCGTTGTCATCTTCATCGTAATCCTAACCCTAACCCTAACCCTCCACCACCACCGTTATCGTAATTGTATTATCCTTAACATCATCATCTCTAGCAGACTTACTACCAATAATATCAGTATCATCGCTATCGTCGCCATCGACGATGTTGTCGTAGACAGAACTGGTATTATTCAATGAGAATCAAGCACTGATCAATATTTTCGCAATAGATTATTGATTAATTTCAATGAGTACTTCACACGGATAAATAAAGAACTTTAAACACTCAACCCTAACCATCGCAGACTTAATGAAAAACAAAAACGAACATCAATACTACGAGTTTAAACGAAATAAGATACACACCAATTAGAGTAATTACAAAGATACTCACTCCCAGCCAAAAATTAAAAACCAGAACTGTTTATAAATGTGCAAAATATATGCTGCCGAGTCATAGAGAAAAAAAAAATTAAGTAGATAAATACTATATCAAGAAAATTATTGAAGAATTCCTTCGGTTATGACGACGAGGGTCTCAGCTGATCCGATCAACGGAACAGTTTGCTCATGAAATTAATGTGCAAGAGGCTGAGCACTCCATAGACACGTGTACCCGTAACGTAGTTCTCAGGGAGATTCAGCATGACACAGAGTGTAACAAGACTGGCCCTTTGAAATACAGGTACTACTTATTTTTGCCAGCTGAGTGAACTGGAGCAACGTGAAATAAAGTGTCTTGCTGAAAGACACTACGCGTCGCCGGGAATTGAACCCACGACTTTACGATCGTGAGCAGAATACCCTAACCACTAAGCCACGCGCCTTCACAAGTAAATTATAGAATTAGACTGAATGCAACATTCAAAAGAAAATGTTCTTGGCAGAAATATCTAACGCGTTAGTTTGTGAAAATCTTTCTTGGATCTGTTTATTGATTTTAGGTTCTGTTATATTCACTGCGGTGTGAAACGCCCTCATTACCTTTCTTTGTACTTCGCACCTGTCCATTTTGTTTTGTATTTTGATTTTTGTTGCTAATTTGTGACGGGTGTGCTAACGATTCAGGTTTGAGATTTCCGAGGTTCTGATAACTTTTAGAGAGTTTGCTTCAAAAGTCTAATTTTCGATCCCGTTCTGATACTCTGCTACAAAACGTGTCCCATGGTAAACCCTGCGATAGACGAGTTGGTGTGATTTAGACATTTACATGATGTCTAAGGACTGAGATTATCCTTATTTGGAAGAGAAGATGTTTGTACTATCCCATTAAATAGGTTGTCTTGAAGCTCAGAGTGGCCTGTCTTCCCTCATCCAGAGATGTTGTCCTAGGCTGGATGCTCTCTAGAAAATATATTATATCTCTCAGCTATAAGAGAAAAGAGAAGATAGACAGACAAATATCTCTGGCCTTTCACTTAATTAAGTATGCTTGAAGAGGGTGAGAAGGGCCTGACCACCATTGTCTAGGGTGGTCATTCCCCACCAAACATTGACATGGTATTTTAGGCATTGAGCTTTTCCATACCATCGGGTTTTATTACCTCCGCCTTCGCTAAGGCGGAGGTATTGTTTTCAGTCGTGTTTGTTTGTTTAACCATGGACAAGATATTTCAAGAACTGCTGGATAAATTCGGATGAAACTTTCAGGGATGTTTGGCCTCGTGACTGGCACGAACTGATTAGATTTGGGGAACGTTCTGGATTATTTTCCTGCTTTATTACTTAATTTCTGAGAGCGATCGGGTTAATTTTTTTAGTATTCTCGTTTGTGAGAGCAGTTGAGTTTATTTCAGATATTCTCATTTTAAAAATCATCTCTGGCTAATCGTTGAGGGGACGTTGGTGTTGCCCTGGCGGAGGTTTGCGCTCTCTCAGTTCTCTTATTATTATTATTATTATTATTATTATTATTATTATTATTATTATTATTATTAATGAAAGAAATCATTATTGTTATTGTATTATTAGCGGCGGTAGTAATAATTGCAGCCGCAGCAGTTCTGTTTTAGCTTCTTCGTGTGTTTATAAGCGTACCTGTTGCCTTAGAGTTGCCAGTGTCTTAAGTGTGTCTAGGTAACAATTTGTTGAATTTTGCCGGTTGTTCTAGGGCTTATTACATTCTGGTAAAACATTCTGGTACCATATCTAGAGCAGTACATCTATGCTTCACTCCTTCTCGCTCATTGTGGGTCTGTCTGTTTGTCTGTCTGCCTGTCCATTTTTCTCCTTCTATTTACATATATTTACATTCACACACACACACACACACACATACATATATATATATATATATATATATATATATTATTTGACAACATTTTATAATCCTCACCGATTAGAGAAGAAAAACAAATTAATTTTGAACGAGTGGAAAGTTCGATCTAGTTCCGATATAAGTTCTTCATAACTCGCTCGAAATAATCTTTAAAAAGCTCGAGTTCGCAAAATTATTAACTGGAAGACAATTATGTTGAGTGAGAATTCAAACAATTTCTAGGATCATTGACCAATATGCGGATCACAGTTGATAAGATTGAGATGAGTAAGCTAAATCTGAGAGACGGGGTCATTTTCGGATTATTAAGAATTTGTTTGCTTTTGTATCACCTCAAGTAAAAATTCCTCACAGTGTCCCTTAATTTTCCAATGTAATCTGGAATGAATTCAATATTCAGGTACTAAAATAGTGGAATAGTGGGTGGCACAGTGGTGCAACCTAAGACAAAGTGTGCGATCCGTTCTGGTACTATTTCTGTTGTTTCACTTTCATGCTTAATCAAAAAACAAAAAAATAGAAAAAAAAAACCAATTTAGTATCTGGTAGTCTTCCCTGTCTGCTGTGAATCTCTGTCTCTCCCCAATTTCAATGACACGATGTATTATTTCATATCGTTCGTCAATATTTTATCTTCAACGCCTTGTATTTCTTTCTCTTCCCTCAGTGACTAAAAACTCTTCCATTCGCTCTTTAAAACATTTGCTATTACTCTCTATCATATCTGAGTGTATCTTCCCCGCCTCGCCTCTGTAGCACTGCTACCACAATAACACTCTTCTCTCTTCCTTTTTCTATCAACCATTTGTGTTATTTCTTCTTTTTCCCTTCGTTATCTTTTCTTTCTTTCTCTCTCTCTCTTTCTCTGTCTCTGTTTCTTTGTCTCTCCGGCTGTAATGACATCGCTTGATTGCTGCGACAGACGGCTGCGATATCAATATTTTGCATTCCTGTACAATAAATTGAACGAATGATTCATATCAAAGACCGAAATAGCAATAAAAGGATGGACGAAACAAAACAGAAACATTATAGCATATCTCTGATTTCCTGTTCCTCGTCTCACACACCTTACGATTGGTTTGTCTAATAAATATCAGTCGTGATAAACACAAATACGTATGAATAGGTTTTTATTATTCGAATGTCAGACGATTGACCTATACGCCAGGGATTGTAATAAACGTGCTATCTACTGGTGACTGTTGTTCCCATAATCCATTTGGAAAGGAGTCATGACTCAAAGCTGTCTTCAAGGGTTTATCTAGGGCAAGTCAGCTTCACGTAACTCATCATTATCTAACATATATATCCACACCAGAGATAAAGATGTCCAACTCGGAAATTTCAGAAAATATTCATCGATGTAATCCACTTGTATTTTACCCTTTCTTAATTACTGTATTTATTTATTTTTTTCTTCTCACAGATTGTAAACTCAGAATACTGAAGACAGGGTGTGAAAACAAGAGTTCAAATAATCATTCCAGCTCCCGGTTGCCTGCACAACCTATAAATTGGAATGAAGTGTGCCTTTGTATCAGTTCGTAGCGCTTAAATTCTCAGGTTACATTTGACATGCGCACGAAGTAAACCACAAATATCTTCATTATTTACATTATTTACATTTGACGGATATTTGTCCTGATATTTGATATTAACACAACGTTTCGGCTGATATACCCTCCAGCCTTCATCAGGTGTCTTGTGGAAATTTCGAACCTGGGTTCTCATTCCTAAAGTATTTTTCGATGTTGTTGTTGTTGTTGTTATTATTATTATTATTAGTATTATTTTATTATTATTATTATTATTATTTAGGTCACTGCTTGGAATCGAACTCGGAATGTTGGGGTTAGTAGCCTGCGCTCGTAACGACTATGCATAACCACGGGCATATAGCATAGTGGTTAAGAGCGCGGGCTACTAACCCAAAGATTCCGAGTACGATTCCAAACAGTAACCTGACTACTACTACAACTACTACAACTACTACTACTACTACTACTACTACTACTACTACTACTACTACTACTACTACTACTACTACTACTAATAATAATAATAATAATAATAATAACATCGAAAAATAGCTTAGGAAGGAAAAATCAGGTTCCAAATTTCCCCCAAGACACTTGATGAAGGCTGGAGGGTATATCAGCCGAAACGTGTTAACAACAAACAAGATGAGGACAAATATCCGTCAAATGTAAATAATGTAATATTTTTTAGTCTTTATACTACGCTCTGCTTGAGCGCGTAGAGAAAATGTTTGATGATTTGCATGAAATAAAATCCAAGAGTCGCAAGTAAAAAAACTGCTTATTGGTCATTAGTACGGCCAGTTCTTCTTGGACAACGTTTGTTACAGAATTGGAAATTATACAGGCTCTATCTGCGGATCACTAAATTGTAAAGGAAACTGCACGACCAAGCTGCACATCAAGAGGACGTGGGGGGGGCTACACTTTTAAACTACCCAGACAAATTATTTTTTGGAAATGGTGATAACAGAAAGTTGGTGCAGATCATTACCACCAAGTTGATGAACAACTTACTTCAAATTATTTCCGTTACCTTTTTCGGTTTCCTTGGTTAGTTGCTTTCGTCACGGCTTAGGAGCTCAACTCATTCTGGTAGAATCAATGCGGACCTAGGTACCAAATGAGAAACAGCATCGTTTAAGAAAATTACTATTTTCAAGTCTCACAACGAGAGACATTCAGCAACAATATTTTGTACTAAAGATTGTTTGCCAACATAACATGGCAGTCCTGGTTTAGGACAAATTCTGCTGTAATTTAGCCCCAGGAGACATCGTCTCCAGCTGGCTATACGACACGATCTGTGGGAGTGCTAGATTCCCTTGTTCCAAAAATGTAAGTACACAGATCGTGTATATATATATATATATATATATATATACATATGTGTGTATGTATGTATATTCATGTATATGTATGTGTGTGCGTGTATGTGAGTGTGTGTGTCTTTATGTCCTATTTTGTCTCCCCACCACCGCTTGACAACTGACGCTGGTGTATTTAAGTCCTTGTAACTTCGCAGTTCGGCAGTACAGACCGATAGAATAAGTACCAGGCTTTACAAAAGAAAACCTAATAAGTACTGAGGTCGATTCGTTCAACTAAAATTCCACAAGGCTGTGCCCCAGCATGGTCACAGTCCAATGACTAAAAAAGTAAGAGATGAAAGATATATGTAATACGTGTGTATATATATAATATATATATAATATATATATATATATATGTATGTATATATATATATTTATAATACACACATATATAAATAATACATTTATATGTATATGTATATATTATATATATATATATATATATATATACATATATATATATAATATATATATATATATATACATATATATACATATATATATATATATATATAAGCATACGCATACGCGCACACTCACGCACACACATTAATAGGGCAGTTAAAACTTGAAAGTAATTATGTTCCTTTGGTAAGAAAAAGACCCATGGAAAGAAAATATGGGAACCGCTTCAGATGCTCCGTTGCGTGTCTGTTGTCAGTTACTGCTCTGATGGCTTTAATAAATAGATAAATAAATCAACACACAAACAAACAAACATATAAATAAATAAATAAATAAATAGGCAGAACATCACAATATGGTTGAGAGAATCATATGATTTCTTAATTTAAATCAGACGATATTTTAAAGTGATAGCAAATGAAAGGGAAGTCTTGCAGTGTTTCTGTAAAACCATCTATGTTGAACTTTAATTAGAGACTTCTTACTGAAGTGATAAACGCATTGCTGGCAGTCGAACCCAGTGAAGTGAAATCTAGCATGAGCGGGGGGTGGAGAAGATGAAACAAAGCGAAAAAGGAGGAGGTGGGAACAAAGCAAAGTTGAGAAAATATGGTGGAAAATGTGATAAGGACAATGTTTATTGAAATGGGATGATGGTGGCTGGGGGGAGGGGAGTAGTGAAAGAGGAATGGTAAGGATAGCGTAGATGAAGGGTTGTTTTAATGATTGTGGGGAAGTGGGATGAAAGGATGTTAAAGTTTGTATGTGTGATATCTATAAGTGATTTAATAGCAGCTAGAATGCAGGAGTGTGTGAGAGAGAGAGAGAGAGAGAGTGAAAGGGAGAGAGCGAGAGAGAGAGAGAGAGAGAGAGAGAGAGAGAGAAATTTAGAAAGAGAGACATAATGAACGTGAGAGTGACAGAGAAGAGGAAATTAAAAAGATTTAATGTCGAAGAGACATAAAAAGACAGAAACAGAGAAATATTTGATATTTAAGAAATAGTGTGAGAGAGAGAGAGGAGAGACAGAAAGAGAGAGAGAGATAGCGAGAGAGAAAGAGTATGTGTGTGTGTGTGTGTGTGAATGAGATATTAAATGCGACAGTGGTGTAAACGATGGATTTAATGGCAGAGAAAGATATGTGAAACAAGTCGTAGGAAATGAAGATGCAAAAGATTAAAAATTGAGGGAAAAAAAAAATTTGAAAGTTATATTATTGCAATTAGCGAGCTGCGGGTATTGTGTCAAAGTATTGTGTGGAGCAGCACCTCAGTACGATGACACGTTAGATAACTGTAATGTGCATTTTGTGGCCTCGGTGCCGCTCTTTCGTCTCTCTACACCACCTCAACACCTCATATGATTCATTCGTTTTACAACTTCATTCCAAAGTCATATGTATGGAACCGGTTGAAACGAAGCTACGGTATGAGGACCTCTGTAAGAATCTGTGCCTGTAAAACAACTCGAACCCAGTATTCTAAGTTAAAAGGTACCGGGTTGAATTTTTGCAATTAGAGTTGGGGTTGCTGCTGGATTCACTTCGCAATAATACGATTGTTTTTGTTTTATTTCTTTATTGCCCACAGGGGGATAAATATAGAGGAGACAAACAAGAACAGACAAAGGGATTAAGTTGATAATATCGACCCCAGTGCGTAACTGGTACTTATTTAATCTACCCCGAAAGAATGAAAGGCAAAGCCGACCTCGGCGGAATTTGAATTCAGAACGTAACTGTTTCTTTACTACCTACAAGGGGCTAAACATAGAGGGGACAAACAAGGACAAACAAACGGAATAAGCCGATTACATCGACCCCAGTGTGTAACTGGTACTTAATTTATCGACCACGAGAGGATGAAAGGCAAAGTCGACCTCGGTGGAATTTGAACTCAGAAAGTAACGGCAGACGCAATAGGATTACGGGTTCGATCGGCGACCCTGACATTATGAATTCAGTTCTTTACTTATGAATTAAAAATCTTTGTACAAACTCACTAGAAAGATTGCATTATCTTGACTTTTCAGTCCGTTTTGTTCTTTTTGCAAATATTCAAACCATTACAACGAATAGTCCACGATTTCTAGTTTCAGCCTCCCAACCTAACCATCTTAATTTTGAAAACTTTAAAAATGCGGTAAGAGCTTCCCTTCCATCTATAAATAAACCATAAAATAAGATGCACAGAAATACTCACAGATATATTAATACATACAAAAAAGCAAACACGCATATACGTGAGTATATACATGCGTTTGGGTGGAATTCGTGTCGCTGATACATCATCTAGTTTTTCGAAGAACGAATTACACACTTAAAAGGCGGCGAGCTGGCAGAAACGTTAGCACGCCGGACGAAATGCTTAGCAGTATTTCGTCTGTCTTTACGTTCTGAGTTCAAATTCCGCCGAGTTCGACTTTGCCTTTCATCAATTCGGGGTCGATAAATTAAGCACCAGTTACGCACTGGGGTCGAAATAATCGACTTAATCCGTTTGTCTGTCCTTGTTTGTCCTCTCTGTGTTTAGCCCCTTGTGGGTAGTAAAGAAATAGGTATTTCGTCTGTCTTTATGTTCTGAGTTCAAATTCCGCCGAGGTCGACTTTGCATTTCATCCTTTCAGGTTCGAAAAATTGAGTACCACTTGGGTACTGGGGTCGATGTAATCGACTAGCCCTCTCCCCCCAAATTCCGGGCCTTATGCCTAGAATAGAAAAGAATATTTAAAGCGGTGAGTTGGCAGAAACGTTAGCACGCCGGACGAAATGCTTAGCGGTATTTCGTCTGTCTTTACGTTCTGAATTCAAATTCCGCCGAGGTCGACTTTGCCTTTCATCCTTTCGGGATTGATAAATTAAGTTCCAGTTATGTACTTGTTCCCCAAATTTCGGCCCTTGTGCCTAGAGTAGAAAAGAATTACACACTTAGATGCAGTATAAGTGACGAAAATAAAGGAATAATAGAAATGGTGGCAAACAAAATACTTTTCAGCATTTAGTTACTTCACACTACCTTCTTTGATGAAGGTTTGCTAAATTCTTGTAGCATCTCGTAACGCTGATATCATCCACTGTATCTTACTATAAGCACGTGACCTCGTTCCTATCTCACACTGCATTACAGTATAAACGACTGAGTATTTCAGAGATATTTGTGACTTTAGTGGAAACGGCAAAATAGATAAAGAGGCCAACGTTCAAAATAAGAACTTTTCCAAAAATACTTCTTTTTCTTCTTTATCTGTTTTTATCTAAATTGTTGAAATATATTTTGCTTACTTAATACAATCGGCCTCTATGCTGTCCTGATGATGCATAAAATACTGAAACACACTGTTTATAGACAGAAATATTATCAAATATTACAATAATAAAAATAAAGATAAAAAAAAAACAATACAATTGCTTACTTAACCGTAATTATATACGAAAAAATCTCATCCAGAATACTTCACAAATTTCTCCAGCTTACAAAAAAGAACCCCGCGAATACTTACATGCGCACGCGCGTACACTCCATATATAGATTAACAGAAAGAAAAAAAATATTGATATATAGATACATATGTATATTGATATATACATATATATACACATGCATGTGTATGTGTGTATGTTGCCACGTATGTGTATATATATATATGTATATATCAATATTTCTTTCTTAATATACACATATAGGCGCAGCAGTGGCTGTGTGGTAAGTAGCTTGTTTACCAACCACATGGTTCCGGGTTCAGTCCCACTGCGTGGCACCTTGGGCAAGTTTCTTCTACTATAGCTTCGGGCCGACCAAAGCCTTGTGAGTGGATTTGGTAGACGGAAACTGAAAGAAGCCCGTCATATATATGTATATATATATATATATATATATATATATGCTTGTATGTGTGTGTTTGTCCACCCTAGCATTGCTTGACAACTGATGCTGATATGTTTATGTCCCCGTTACGTAGCGGTTCAGCAAAAGAGACCGATAGAATAAGTACTGGGCTTACAAAAGAATAAGTCCCGGGGTCGAGTTGCTCGATTAAAGGCGGTGCTCCAACATGGCCGCAGTCAAATGACTGAAACAAGTAAAAGAGTAAACGAGTGTATATATATATATATATATATATATATCCTATTTTCGCTCCTTTTTTTTTCCTTGTTTCTCTACTTGTTTCTTTCTGTGTTGCTTTCTACACCACCTGTCTTCGTCTTTTGTTTTTTTTTTAATTCTCCCTATATATACACACACACTCATATATATATATATATATATATATATATATATATATATATATATATATATATTATATATATATTGTTAAATAGAAAGATGAATAATCTTGTTGCAGATTATCAAAAAGTTTAACCGATACCACGGGACTTAGCAAGCTAATATGGCGATTGAAGAATACGAACTCAAGCTACAGGCTGGAATGGTCAATTTTGTCGGTGGCCCTCCATTTGACAGGGGCAGAAGGAGTGCAACCTTTGTGTCTCCGAACTCTTCCATATATTGTTCGCCAGAGACCGGATGGTAAACGGGCTTTTACAGTCGGCTTTTCGATGCCCCCATTGGCGGCGTTATACTTATCTTGCTTATAAATAACGCTTATAAATAATACCTGCACCCGGTTACACTACTTATATGAAAATAGCCCTTGGTAATAAATTCTGAAAAAGCTTTTAAGAGAAATATGATTAACCATTGCAAGGGGATTACTCCTGGGAGATGAATGGTGTTTTGTTTTTGACGACGGGGGGGTTTCTTGACAGGCATGATTAGACGAACACACGCACACATAAAATATTTTTTCTGCCGCCCGACGGATTTTACAGCAGTGACCATTGTGTAGAGCTGTTTACCAACTGACGGCCGCGCGATCAACGCACACACGTACACATAAAATATTTTCTACCCCTGACGGATTTCTCAGCAGTGACCAGAGTGTAGCGCTTCTTACCAACTTGCGGCCCGCACACATATAGAGAACAGCACACACACACATGTCTCTAAGTAGATTTTGTCCGCCCCATATAAACACCTAATATTCTTTAAATAGTCAGAACTTTAGTCTCGGTCACAAAGAACATCTACGCACCCCGTGCCCTCACCCACCGGAATGACCGCTGCCTGACCCGTTAAAATCTTCAACGCACTCACCACCCGTTTTCAACATACATGATAAACAGTTTGGCCATGGGCTCTTAGGAGCCTCGTTCGATTTGTTTTGCTCCGCCTCTGTTCTGTTTTTGTTTTTTCCAACGGATTTCCTATTTCTTCCTGAAGAGAAAGAAACAATATGGTCTCATTATTCAATCGGAAATTGGTAAATTGTGCCTTTCGAACACGTGTAGAATGCAATAAAACGATTTCTGTTAATCTTCGTTCAACTCCATTTCTTCAATTCACTATATATATATATATATATATATATATATATATTATATATATATAATATATATATATATATGTAAATATATATACATATACATTATATGTATATACATACAATACACACACACACAACACACACACATATAATATATATATATATATACATATAGATGCATATACACAGATATGCAGGAAGCAAATCTACACCTATAATTTTCAAAATCCTTTATTTAATACGGAAATATATTGATTAAAGAGGGTCATTTAAGATGAGGGCATATCAAAGTGAAGCATACCACATCAATGGCTCTGCGGTGAAACACGAAGTATCAGGTAAACAATCCAGGAAGCCTACTGGTGTTTGAAAGTCTGCAATTCCAAGAGTATCCAAAGAATGTCTAGTGACAGGCCGCTGTTTGTTCTTATGTAACAGTGCAGCCTGAATTCTGGGAGACGTTGTTCGTGCTTTGCCGTATTTTACAGATGTTGCGCTACATAATTCTTGCTTGAAGGTCGCTAAGATGCAACAAAATGTCTTCGTAAAA
>NC_043004.1:1670147-1672647 GCF_006345805.1 Octopus sinensis
AAGTAAAGATAAAAGATAAAAGATTACGCATTTATCATATCTATGTAAATGTCCACTCAAACCGATCATCTCATTGTATATTTGAGAGGAAGACTTTTTTTTATGAGAATTATTTAGAAACTTTCTAAAAAAATATGACAATTCACATTTCAGACTGTTGTCTACGTGTGTGCATGCGCAGCGATGAGTGGTCACGTGTATTGCTATTTAGTCAACTCTATGGTATTCATGTAGTTTTTGTACATAAAAATGTTATGCTATACACTCACAACCATCATCTCACTCTCTCTCTCTCTCTCTCTCTCCTCTCTCTCTCTCTCTCTGACAGTCTCTTGCTCAATGCATACACACAAACGCACGCACACACGCGCGCACGATAATAAATATCTGAACTAACTTTGTACATAAAAAAAAGGCTGAAACCACCAACAAAACAAAGAATAATACATTACAAAATTCTTGAATACAAATGCATATTCATAATTACAATTTATTTGTGAATTGAGTGCCTTTACTCAGATTTTCCAGCTCTTATACGCTCATATATATATATATATATATATATATATAAAGTATGGAGAGTTTAGTTCACAGGTGATCTAAACGATGAGGTACGCTAGGTAAGTGCTGTAACGGATTACTAGGGCTCCGATGACTGAATATCTCATAAACTGGTGTATCCCAGAAACATCTGTAGGTCTTTGGATTTTTCCAATAATAATAATGTATATGACTTGAGATGGTTGACATGTCTTAACGATTTTTGTCCTCTTTTACAATTATGTGTGTTTGTTAAATAGCAAAGACAGAACGGTGTACATTACGTGTGTATTCAAGAATAAAGGTAAGAAAATAGCGCGATATTAGGGGGAGAACCTGTTCCATGGGAGCCAAGTATGGCTTCACTAAGATACAGCGATAGAGCCTTGCAGGAGAAATGTTCATTATAACAACAAAAAGTTTTGCTTGGAGAAATAGAAAAGAGACAGTAGCCGCTTCTATTTCACATGAAGACTATGTTTTTGCTATTCAAGAACGGGACAAATTCTGTATCTGATCAGCAAGAGAGATAAATATTCCTCTAGAACTCCATATTGTGATAGTTGATGTTAGTTATACCATCTCTGCGGGGAAAGTACCACTCATATCATGAATTGCTGTTCAAAAATATTCGCAAGATGCTATCTTTCCTGAGGCATGGCATTGTCGCTAAAACCATTTCTAATGCTATACACAGGAAAGATTATTCTGGCGGCCATACGAACGTATCATTTGATCCAGAATATTTCCACTCCTTAATACCTACATATTACTGGTGAAACCTACCATTAAAAGCAGCAATCCAGTGTTAGCACAATAGCCAGATATTGTCATATGTTATATATGGAGTAAAATAATACACTGTTGTGAGACATTAGCTTCCTGGCAGATGTAAAAGTCTCGTTAAAAATTGGGGAAAACTAATGTAAAACCTAGAGCTAAGCTATAGACTTTCATTTGTGGAGAGTAGAATCATTCAGCAAAATGCTTTTCTGATCTTAAAAAGCGAGATATTCGGCTGCTGTCATCACGAGTGGAATTACGTTTTGAAACCGTGGTCATGACCATTCTTGAACCAGCAAACAACAAAGTACACATAAAACACTATTAACAGCAGCCTATGCGAAGTAACTCTTCCTCCGGGTAATGTTTTATTTTTTTACTGTCTTTTTTTTTTCTGATTCTATTTACCAGCACTGAGTCAGTCAGTGTCTGTGTATACCACAGCCTATGATAATAATGTATGATGTGCCTGCAGAACAGAGGGAATCCATCAAAATTGTATCAATTCGTTCTTAGTACATTCTGGAAGATTCGAACGGGAATATGCTGACCGATGATCTTTAATAACGCACACATCACAGGCAGTCTCTTTAGTAATTTCTAAAGACATGATCCAATACACTTAGAATTTCATTGATCTATGGGTAGCTTTGACTGAGGTGACACACTGCAGTGGTTCAACAACCCTTTATATCGATGAATCGCGTGTGTAATGAACAGATATAACCTTAGTGTTGGAGAAGTTCCCTTATAACAATATAAACTGTGATCACTACATTCACATTCGGAGTTACTTTCTTATCGTGAATTTCAATCTCGATGCGATGTTTATCGTCAAATATTTTTCCTTTCACGTTTGCTACATATGACTGAAAGTGAAGGTGCGTGACTAAGTGGTTAGTGTATTCGGTTGACGATTCTAAGGTCGTGAGTTCAATTCCCTGCGACACATTGTGTCCTTGAGCAAGACACTTTATTTTCACGTTGCTTCATTCTACTCAGCTGGCAAAATTGAGTAGTACTTGTATATGAAAGTGTAGACTCCCACTGAGAAATATGTGAAAGGTACGCATGTCTGCGGAGTTCTCAGCCACTTGCACGTTAATTTCATGAACAGGCTGTTCCGTTGATCGGATCAACTGGAACCCTCGTCGTCGTCACCGACGGAATACCAGTG
>NC_043004.1:1677647-1687647 GCF_006345805.1 Octopus sinensis
AGTGAGCAAAAATCTCCAGTAGTACGTGGAACAAATAGGGGTTGCAATAAGGGTGGCGCACTTGCAGAAAATAGCACTGCTTGGAACTGCACGAATACTCCGAAAGGTGCTCGTAAAATAATAAGTGTTAACTTCGTTCACAAGTAGTGAACAGCTGACACCGTAGTACATCTCCAGCGTTAGAAGCTGTGCAACAGCAATAATAATAATGATAATAATAATAATAATAATAATAATAATAATAATAATAATAATAATAATAATAATAATAATAATAATAATGATAATAATAATAATAGATAAATAAATAACAAAAACTAAGAATATAAAGATGCTTTCTAATTGGTTTATCAGTACCAACACATGACAATGTTTCTCCAAAAGAAACAGAAACTTTCAAAATACTAAGATCTGGAAACAGAGCTAACTCGAATGAGGAGCCTAAAAACAGAAACAATTCCTATTATAGTAGGCACATTAGGTATGATAAAAAAATATTCAGGCAAATACATAACAAAAATATATGCCCCATTGCTGTACCAGACAGTGACTCTCATGGCTTCTGATCTTAACTGATTGGAAGTGTTATCATGTACACGGTTTTGTCATGGTGTAAAAGATCACCTACAATAAATATTCTGCCCAGTACCAGAGATTAACTTGTCAGTTGCTTGACCTTAACCAGTTGAGCATGTCCCTTCGTAGCTGACAATATGTGCTATGTGTTGAGAGGAATTCTTATAGGTTTGGATAATTCACCTCCGGAAACATGAGTGTTTCATTCAACATCCTTAATCTTTATTCAAGGACCATTTGAACAGTATGGTCTACTCGACCTGAAGAAAATTCTAACTGGGCTCCACCTGCAAGGTCTTGCGCTGTTTATCTTGATATGAGATCATCTTGTCGCGCACATATGTTTGTGAGGCATGTGCCTGGTGTACCCTTATCAGACGGGTAGCCATTATGTGTATACTGGGCTTCGTATATTTTACCCAAGTGTCACTTTGATGGCATGCACTGCTCTCTCACTCACTCATTAACAACAACAACAACAACAACAACAACAACAACAACAACAACAACAATAATAATAATAATAATAATAATAATAATAATAATAATAATAATAACAGTGACATTTGTATCAGAAATATGATAACATTATACTTAATTATAGAAGAAAAGGCAACGCCAGCATCATTGCGAAATGACACAATGAAAAACAAACCATAGCAACAACCACAACATGCTGCAATGATAATCAAATAGAAAAACAATAACGATGATAAAAATAATAGCAACAATAATACTAAAGATACAACAACAGCAGCAACAGCATCAGTAACAAACCTGACCGTAACGGCTATCACGTGGGTAATCATAACGTATAATCTTTAGGAAAATAAAAGAAAATTAAATATAGAAGCAGCAACAACAACAACAACATGCTCCACTAAAGCACGGATAACAAGACAAAGCCTCAAAATAATCAGAATGGCGTTAGCAACAAAGACGACAGCAATAGCAACAATGAAATCGAATAATAACAACGAAAGTCAGTACAATATCGGTCAAAGTATGAGAATTGGTGAGAAAAATAACCCAAAAGATGATGGACGGGGAATGACATTGCGAATAAACATAGCCGAGATGGCACGGTTTGTGGTTAAATAATGTGGGTATGTGTGTATGTATGTGTATGCGTGTGTATGTATGTGTACATGTGTGTGTGTGTGTGTGTTTGTGTGTGTGAGTCGGTTGGACAACACATGGATATTTGTCTGTTTACAGACCGGGTAAAAAGTGGGTGAGGAAGTTGAGAAAACTCCAGAAATGGTTGCATGGTCATGCCCGCTGCTGGCGGGAATATTGTCAGAGTAAGAGGATGTGGGGGACTTGATCACATCTCAAATAAGTTCTGAAGATAGCTTGACAAAGCTGTATCGAGGTAGCACCATGAACACACACACACACACACACCACACACACACACATCCACACACACACACACACACAACACACACACACACAAACACACACATATGTACTCGCTCGCATGCACACACAAACACACACACACATATATATATATATACACACCTACATATGTATATGTGTATGTTTGAGTGCGTATTAATGTATGAATGTATATATATATATATATATATATATATTATATATATATATATATATATATATATATATATATATATATTTATATACATATATATATATATATGTATATATATATATATAATTCCTTTATTCGTTTCAGCACAAATACTGTGGCCATACTGGGGCACCAATAGAATTATCAATTTTTCAATTGCATCCTTTTTCGATTACCTTTTGGTGACGGGAGGAGTTCGATACAGCTGCCCTCTTTCAAATGTCTTGCCGTAATATAGGTTCATCTGGGACCTTTTGGACAGCAAGAAGTCAAGTTGTTTCTTGAAAACATCTGCTCCTATTCCATGCAGACATCTCTGTTGCTTTTGTAAGATATTTAACAGTCGTGGGCCTTTGTAGTGACGTCCTGTTCGGAGGCTGGGATAACTGTTGATGTCAAAGTTTGGTGACAACACTCTAGGATCTTCCAGATGTATATCACTACATATCTCTCACATCTTCGCTCCAGGAAATAAACCCGTAGTTCTTTTAGTCTATCCCAGTAGCTCAAGTGCCCTATAGATAGATAGATTGATAGATAGATAGATAGATAGATAGATAGATAAATAGATGGATGGATAGATAGATAGATAGATAGATAGATAGATAGATAGATAGATAGATAGATAGATAGATAGATAGATAGATAGATCCGTATCAAAAGGGTTGCAAGCGTTTCTAATGTTTTCTTTAAATGTTCTTTGTGCTCCGAAATACTTTATTTTAAAAGTTTCAATTTCGTTTTAAAATTCGTTCCATAGTTAAGGATATTTAAGGTATAACACGAAAATCCGTCGTCACAAACAAAATAGTGTTACCGATAATTTCTAACATGATTTCGTACTTGAAGATTAGGGGAAATAAACTGACCCTGGTACATGACTGGTAGTTGATCTACTTGATGTTCCTGAGCTATTAGATAGTAAAACAGACGTGGTTTTGTCTCAGATATTTTATTCTTTCAGCCAGCCTGTTTTTCGAAATATCTACCTTAAGATTCTACAGGGCTCTGCCTTTAGAACAGGCATAATGATAACACACATGAAGCTTCACATAATTTTCTATATACTCTTCTACTTGTTTTAGTCATTTGACTGCGGCCATGCTGGAGCACCGCCTTTAGTCGAGCAAATCAGCCCCAGGACTTATTCTTTGTAATTCTAGCAGCTATTCTATCGGTTGCTTTTGCCAATCCGCTAAGTTACGGGGACGTACGCACACCACCATCGGTTGTCAACCGATGGTGGGGGACAAACACAGACACACAAACATACACACACACACACACACACACACACACACACACACACACACACACACACACACACACACACACATATATATATATATATATATATATATATATACATATATATATACATAAATATATACGACAGGCTTCTTTCAGTTTCCGTTTACCGAATCCACTCACAAGGCTTTGATCGGCCCGAGGCTATAGTAGAAGATACTTGCCCAAGGTGCCACGCAGTGGAACTGAACCCGGTACCATGTGGTTGGGAAGCAAGCTACTTACCACACAGCTGGAAAACTACTATAAAATAACCACCATAGGACTGCAAAAATATCTACTTCAGAAGGAAGGAAAACTGATACAAATAGCGGCAAAACACGAGCAAAACAAAAAACTGTTCTCAGTATTTAAGGAAGCTGACAAATACAAACAAGAAATCATACCACCTAATAAATACGAAGAAGAAGAAGAAGATGAACAAACAACAAAAGCTATAAAACAAATGAAATCCAAACTAAAACTAGAACAGTAAAGAACCATGATAAAACGATGGCAAGAAAAACCTCTTCATGGTAAATACTGGACTAAACTAAACGCAAAAGAAATAGACAAAGAAAAATCCCAGCAATGGTTGAGAAGCTCAGGACTCAAAGCAGAGACAGTGGGATTTTTAATTGCAGCACAAGACCAAAGCCTCCCCACCAGAAATTAGCAAAACATGTAATGAAAAGAAATATAACAAGTAACTGCAGAATATGTGGAGATGGACAAGAAACAATAAATCATATTATCTCTGGCTGCCCAGTCCTGGCTAAGAAGGAATATATTCACAGACATGACAGAGTTGGAACCTACATACACTGAAAGCTATGCCAACATTATGGAATAACAACAGAAAAAAGAAAGGTATAGGCACACACCAGAAAAGGTCACAGAAAACGAGAAAGCAACCATACTCTGGGATATGCCGATACACACAGATAGAGAAATTAAGGCAAATAGACCAGATATAGTTGTCATGAAGAAAAAAAATGCTTTCTAATTGATGTATCAATACCGGCAGATGACAACGTGTCTCTAAAAGAAATGGAGAAACTTTCAAAATACAAAGACCTGGAAATAGAGGTAACCAGAATGTGAAATCTAAGAACAGAAACAATTCCTATCATAGTAGGTGCATTAGGCATGATAAAAAAATATTCAGACAAATACATAACAAAAACACCAGGACTTACAAACACATATAACATACAGAAAATTGCACCACTAGGCACTGCACGCATCCTACGCAGAACACTAACCATCAGAGCATCACAACAAATTACAGCACATACCCAAGGCACACAGAGCTGCGCTCGGTAGTGAAGTAAAGCACGCTATAAAAATAAAACTACTGAATAATAATAATAATAATAATAATAATAATAATAATAATAATAATAATAATAATAATAATAATGATAATAATAATAAAAATAATGATAATAATTACATCGAAAAATACCTTAGGAATGAGAACGTAGGTTCGAAATTTCCCTAAGACACCTAATGAAGGCTGGATGGTATATATCAGCCGAAACATTGTGTTAACAAACAAAATGAGGACAAATATCCGTCAAATGTAAATAATGTACATAATTCCTCATCTCTTAAATATAGAACTGAATGATCTTGGCGTATTTTTGTAACTTTCAAATCACCTCACCACCACTACCACTACCTCCAACAGCAACAACCAGTTCTACCATCACTATCACCACCACCACCACCACCACCACCACTACTATGAAAAATAATAATAAATATGTTGATGATAATAATGGTTTCAAATTTTGGCACAAGGCTAGCATTTTCGAGAGAGAAGGTACTTGATTACTTCGACCCCAGTGTTTAACTGGTACTTTTTATATCGATTAAGCGCAAAGCCAACCTCGGCAGAATTTGAACTCAGAATGTTACGAGACGATTTGCCTCTAAGAATTTTACGCGCTGTGCTAACGGTTTTGCTTGCTCGTGCTCATACGATAATTTATGCGAAAATAATTATGTATTTAGGACAATTACTGTAACGAGATTACCTTAAAGCACACACACGCACACAGACACACGCACACACGCACACACATATACAAACGCATATACATAGACGCACAAACACACCACATACACATTCACATTTGCACACACGCATACACAAATGCATACAACAACCATACACACACACCCACACACACACATACGCACACACGCACGCACCCACTTATGCATACACATCAGACACACATACACACACTCCCATGCGTTCACACACACATACACACCACCCACATACACACACATGCACACACATAGACACACGTGCACACAACATACTACACACATACATACATACATAGACACAAGCACACACACGCACAGACGCGCACGCATACAACCACCACACACACACACATATACAAACACACACGATCGCACACACACGCACACTCGCACACACACACATACCACACACACACATCGACGCACATGACCATACACGGACAATATTGGAGCCGGTCTGAGGTAATCTAGTCTCTGGATGCTGTCAGTTTTCATTACTTGATGTACTTCTCTCGTTATTCGTTGTAATTCTTCTGGTTATTTACATCATCAACAACAATAACAAGAACAAGCACAGCTAATCCGACAATAAGCAAACTGTAGCTGTAGCAGGAAAAAAAATTATGACAAGATCCAAAAATAACAACAACAAGAGATGAGGCTCCGAGAGCAAGCATTCAATCAACAAATGATTTATATAGCAACAGAAGAAGGAACCTGAGAGAAAGGTAGACTCACTAATAGGAAATGAGAGAGAGAGAGAGGAAGCGAAGAGAGAGAAATACTAAGATATATACAAAGGTATGTGAAGAGAGATTGAGACTGAGAATTTAACGAGAGAAAGAGAGAGAGAGAGAGGGGGGAAGACATACAGCGATAGAGAACGAGATGTAAAGAGAAAATGGACGGTCAAAAATATGAAGCTTTAAACAGAGAAATTGAAAGACACAAAAACAGCCAATAAGACAAGAGTAATAGAGGAGCATATAAGCACATACACACACGTATACAGACACATACACATCCATGCACTTACACAACACATACGCAGGGATAAGAGAAAGAGAGAGAAAGAGAAAGAGATGTATGTGTAATCAAGCTGCATCTGGAACCATATTTAATGCTTGCATCATATGCATATGTATGCTTCAAGCTGTTTTGTTGAAGTGAAATTATATTTAGTTTTAATCCCGAACAAAGACTATCAAACCTGTGAGTAGTATCGAAACCTGATTTTTTTTCCTCCTTTATCATTGAATGATGGTAATACAATCACAATAGTGGCGGCGAGCTGGCAGAAACGTTAGCACGCTGGAGGAAATACTTAGCGGTATTTCGTCTGCCGTGACGTTCTGAGTTCAAATTCCGCCGGAGTCGACTTTGCCTTTCATCCTTTCGGGGTCGATAAATTAAGTACCAGTTACGCACTGGAGTCGATATAATCGACTTAATCCGTCTGTCTGTCCTTGTTTGTCCTCTCTGTGTTTAGCCCCTTGTGGGTAGTAAAGAAATAGGTAATACAATCACAATCAAACACTTTCAAGAGGTTTACGTATATTTCTGAAAACAATTATTCTTTTATTTTCTTTTGTAGTTTCAGCTCAGAGCTATGACCATGATGTGGCACCGCCGTATAACTACACTGTTATTACTGAGAGCCTCCTCCAATATGTGGCACTTGGTGAAGAATGGAGTTTGATGTCGCTACCCTCATTTGCACCTCTTGCCGTGAGATAGGTTCATCTGGGACTCTCGACAGTTTGAAGTCCAGTTTTGATTTGAAAACGCCTACATCCACTTTGTGTAGGTTTCTCGGGCTCTTTGGGGGAATATTGAAAAACGGTGGGCCCCTGAAACCCAGGCTGTTGCAATAATTGGTCCTGAAGCGCAATTGCATTGCTGGGATTGTTTGCCCCGTTTATTTCTTTTCAAATAGTTTGTAGTTGCGGGGGAAGGGGATATCATTTTACATTTTTTTACGAATAAAAACACAGATTAAGCTAAAATAGAAGACATGACAATTACAAATACATTCCAGCACAATCCTTCGCAATGACAATGAGAAAACAACAATAAAATAAAAGAGAATAGCGAACAGTCAACTTAAAAGCTAATTACGAAATTACCAACAGAAACAAAATCACGCCTTTTGCTGGTGTTGCTAGTAAAGGGGATACGTTAATACAGTTCTGTGTTTAAGAGATGAGGAATTATTTACATTATACATATATTTGTCCTCATCTTGTTTCGGCTGATATACCCTCCAGCCTTCATCAGATGTCTTGGGGAAAATTTCGAACCTAGGTTCTCATTCTTAAGGTATTTTTCGATGTTGTTATTATTATTATTATTATTATTATTCAGGTCACTGCCTGAAATCGAACTCGGAATCTTGGGGTTAGTAGCCCGCGCCCTTAACCACTACGCCATATACCCGTGGTGTAAATTAGCTTTAAAATGCCTCTATGGTATCAGAGGAATTTATCTAATAATAGAGTGTTTTATGTCTTCAGAAAAGGAGTTGGAGAGAACGTGAATCAAAGTGTGGCAGGACATATATTCTATCGACTGGGGTCGAAAATATTCAGACCTATGGAATTTTTAATTAAATTATTTAGGAGGTAGGGAGATATCGTGTTTTGCCCACTTGTCTACACAACATCACTGTAATACAAAGTCGGGGGATACAGAATTGTTTCGGATAGGGACAATGGCTCGGGATTCTCGACCTGTTGTCCCCTTTTGTAGACCAATATAAGTGCTAAGGTAACTCACACACACACACACAAAATGCAGTCGAGTTGGGCATGCATGGACATCCGAGTGTTGATTCATCTTCAGGGTGACTTAGCTTTCCCTGTGAGAGCGAGGAGGGAGTCAATCAGAAAGCCCAGTTGTTATAGACAGGGCAGTAGAAGTAATATGAGTAACTTTTGCCGAGGAGAATAGAATAAAAAAAAGAGGTGTTATTAATCAAAAGCAGTGGTATCGGTAGCAGTTGACCCCTGAAGCGATGCCAATACCTTTTGGTATTGATTACACTGAACACATGTCGCAGATCCAAAGACAGACTGATAGGTGCGAGGCAAACATGGACTTCCTATCTTCTATGTCAACAACATCAGCGGCCGATAAGGTGTCACAGCACCAAGCCAAAGGGATTCTTCCTCCCACACAAGGTTGGGCGAAGTTTCGGACATCACTTCGGTCCTGTGATCTTGTATTGATGAAGTGGAAAATAAATTGAAAACCGTCAGGAATATTAAGAATTGAGGGTAAGAGTAAGCGTAAAGATAAGCAGAAACTAATGTCAAACGGGTGATATAAAGTAACCACGGGATGTTGGTCATTAACTTGATATGTAAGAACTTCATGGTTACCTGAAATAGGAACTGAGAACCCAAAGGTAAAAGATGCCAGCGTAAACCAAACAGAATAAATTGTTATTGCAAACCACGTTATCAGTCTATTGAGAAATAATGGAATATGTTTCAAAGACATGAGTGAATTTGCAGTTTGGTTTATGTTGAATTTGTTCACGAATTAATTCAGAGATCAACTTTGGTGGTGGTGCCCTGAATGGTGACCATATTTGGCCAGATTCACTAGGTGTCCTGATGCTACTTGGGTGGGTAGCCATTTATATGTGTTTTAAATTATTAAACTCTTTAGATTTATTGTAAATATTCTTTTTTACTCTAGGCACAAGGCCCAAAATTTTGGAGGGAGCGGGCAAGTCGATTAGATCGACACCAATACGCAACTGGTGCTTAATTTATCGACACCGACAGTATCGGCTGAATTTAAACTCAGAATGTAAAGACAGACGAAATACCTATTTCTTTACTACCCACAAGGGGCTAAACACAGAGAGGACAAACAAGGACAGACAAACGGGTTAAATCGATTATATCGACCCCAGTGCGTAACTGGTACTCAATTTATCGACCCCGAAAGGATGAAAGGCAAAGTCGACGTCGGCGGAATTTGAACTCAGAACGTAACGGCAGACGAAATACCGCTAAGCATTTCACCTGGCATGCTAACGTTTCTGCCAGCTCGCCGCCTTTAAAATATTCTTTACTACTCTACGCACAAGGCTCAAAATTTTTGGGGAGGGGGCAAGTCAATAAGATCGACCCCAGTACGCAACTGATACTTAATTTATCGATCTCGAAAATTATGAAAGGCAAAGTCGACCTCGGAGGAATTTGATACATTGTACATATATAAAGATACGTGGCCTCGTGTTTAGGGTGTTGACACATGATCATAAGGTCCTGAACCCCACATAAATGAATGAACCCGTATTACGTGCAGGCTAAAGAAACCCGCTCAATACGCACACCCTCGGATTGCATGTAGCTTATAGCTGTCCGAAAGAAAAGCATTTGCCTGGTGAAACGATAAAATAGGAAGGAGCGAATACGAAGGATATTAGAACAAGGAGTATTTATAAAATCTAACAGCTTATAT
>NC_043004.1:1697647-1712647 GCF_006345805.1 Octopus sinensis
TATATATATATATATATTTCAAAGTATAACCGCGTGTGTATCGTTGGCGATTTTTGTCCTCTGTCTTCGCTTCCTTTGGTGTTTCTCCTATTTCTGAAGAAGAGCAAGGCTCGAAACGTTAAATCCTATTTCCTTCCTTTCTCCAGAACGTCCGATAATGCAATAATTGTACCACGTCTTCACGTTATTGTTTTTTCTTGTTTCTACTTTGTTTGGATTCACTATTATATAATATATATATATATACTATATATATATATATATATATACATATATATATATATGCATATATGTATGAATGAATGTATGTATGTATGTATGCGCGTGAGTGAGTGTGTATATACATACATATCTTATACCATAGGCATATACAAACATGCATATATACACATGCATATACATGTAATGTATATGATATATATGTGCATATATGTATATATGTGTGTGTGTGTCTGAGTATGTGTGTATATATATGTATGTACATTTGTGAGTTTGTGCGTTTGTGTGTGCATGTGTGTGTTTCCAAGAATAAGTAAATTTTTAGCTCCTTTATTTTGTTCTATCGGTTATCCCCCCTCTTCCAAAACCTGTTTCTATTCTATATATATCTCTTTGAAAAAGGGATATTATTAGAAACGTCGTAAACGACTTCTTTTTCATTTTCTGTTTTACTCTGCATTAAACTAATTAGGTTGGTCGTGAATTCATATTGCTGTTGTCCGTATTTTTTTCTTCTTTGGCCATCCCCACTCTCTCTCCATCTCCCTTTCTCTTCTGTTTTCTTCCACTCTCTGTCTCTCCCCCTCTCTCTTCTCCTCTCTTCCCCTCTCCTCTAATATATATGTGTGTGAGTATTTTATGTGAATGCACACACACATTGAACTATATATGTATATGTGTTTGCGTGTGTATGTGAAAGACAGGGGAGAAAGAGAGAGAGAAAGGAATAGCGAAAGGAAAGAAAAGAAGGAGAGTTAATTGCAAACGCTTAAATAATTTTTTATCCTCTCACGTCTAATTCTACTTCATCTTGTCCAAATTCACGGACTGTTTTAGAATAACTGTTTGCTTTAAGAATGAGAAGATAGAAACAAGTCCTTAAAAAAATCTTGGTATGTTTCCCTCATCTCAAGGAAAATACCAATAATAGGAACTGCATTCAGAGATGTGTAACAAGTGAAGTAGAGCTGATAAATTAATAAGTATCGAAGCTACGTAAAGACTGCATCTACCCAAGGTTATATTGCAAAATTACGCAATATATGGAATATTCAAATAATTCTGATGAAATATTTAGCAGTGAAAAAATCAATCTAACTCATTAAAATAGTAACTTCAGAATTTTTTTCTTTCTCCATTCTCTATTTTCCAAATATGTATTAAACTGATTTTTTACGGGTTTTCATAATTGCTTATTGCTGTTGCTGCTGTTGTTGTTGTTGGGATTTTTGTTTGCTAATTTTCCCTTTTAACTCCAAACCGACCCTGATCAAGAAAACTTGAGGTCAGTTTTATTATTTAAAAGAACAGAAAGCGGTTTAAGAGAGAATTGTCTGCGGTCGAACGACCACGTAGAGACGACTGTGCGGGCTTGCATCATTTCTAGACGTGACTATTTGTTGCTGTTGTTGCTGTGGCTCAATGTGGTTCATACACAAACACACACACACACACACACACATATATATATATGTACTAGAAGTAGTTGTAGAGGTAGTAGTAGCAGTAGCAGCAGCAGCAGCAGCAGCAATGATAATGATTTTAAGAAGGCGGTGAGCTGGCAGAAACGTTAGCACGTCGTGCGAAATGCTCAGCGGTATTTTGACTGCCGCTACGTTCTGAGTTCAAATTCCGCCGAGGTCCACTTTGCTTTTCATCCTTTCTGGGTCGACTAAATAAGTACCAGTTACGCACTGGGGTCAATATAATTGACTTAATCCGTTTGTCTGTCCTTGTTTGTGCTCTCTGTGTTTAGCCCCTTGTGGGTAGTAAAGAAATAGGTATTTCGTCTGCCATTACGTTCTGTGTTCAAATTCCGCCGAGGTCGACTTTGCCTTCCATCGTTTCGGGATCGATAAATTAAGTACCAGTTACGCACTGGTGTCGATGTAATCGACTTAATCCCTCTGTCTGTCCTTGTTTGTCCCCTCTATGTTTAGCTCCTTGTGGGCAATAAAGAAATAAGAAACGTTAGCACACCGGGCGAAAAGCTTGGTGGTATTTCGTCTGTCTTTATGTTCTGAGTTGAAATTCCGCCGAGGTCGACTTCGCCTTTAATCCTTTGGGGTCGATAAATTAAGTACCAGTTGCGTACAGGGGACGATCTAATCGACTGCCCCTCCCCCGCCGCCAAAAAAAAATTTCGGGCCTCGTACCTAGAGCAGAAAAGGATAATGATTTTAAGTTTTGACAGAAGAGCTACAGTTTTTGAGGGGAGGCGACTAGTCTGTTACAGTGACCCCAGTATTCAACTGGTACTTATTTTATCGACCTGGAAAGAATGAAAGCAAAACTATTTCCCACTAAACGTAGAAACTAATTTCATAACTTCTTCACATTAATTTTGTTTTTATTTGACTGTTACTGAATATAACTGCTTTTGTTTTTTTCTCTTTCTCGACGCATTTTTCAATTAATTTTGACTTATTTGCTGTATGTAGTTCAGCTTCTCACTGCCGACCTGATAATGTTGAATCATAACTACTTGGATTGATAAGAGACCCCAAGTATGCTGCTTAATAATACATTTAGCACAAATACAGCAATAAGAATAATCCGTTTTCCAATATGAAATATATCGGCAGACAACAAGTCTCAATGTATACGCTATACTAATGTATATATATTTGTAAACAAATAATCAAATAGAAAGCATATCTGCATATGACTAGTGTCATTTACTATGAGATATTATCAAGTATTTATTACCAAGTATTTATCAACTATTTATTAGTAACCAACCGTTATATATCGTCTGCGCTCATGCGCGTATACGCTCACACTCACACACACAAACGCGTATATACTCACATAAATATATGTCTGAATATGTCTGTATGTCTGTATCTTTCTCTCTCTCTCTCTGTATATATATATATATATATATATGTTGAGCTGGTACCCAAAAGTAACCGAAAACGTTCTCTGTAGAACAAGCCCGATATAGTTCAGGCTTCTGCCGCTAGAGATCACTTGATGCAACCCTCAGGCATCAGTATACCAACCGTCGTCATCGATGAAAGTCGTACTGTCACGTGGTGCGTTTTTGTTTTCCAAAGCTTCTTGCCCGTTCGTCGATTTTTGCGATGGCTGAAAAGAAGGGGCAGCGTGCTTCCGTGAAATTCTGAGGATAACGGCAACCGAAACAATTGCCATGCTTCAGACAGCTTACAAAGCTGATGCCATGAGTAAAGAACCAGTTTACCAGTGGTTTTCGTGTTTTAGGAATAGCCACTTATTGTTTGACGACCAGCTTTGTTCAAGGCGTCCGTCGATCTCCCGAACGAATGAAAACATTATGATATTTCATGAACTGGTTTTGGAGGGACCGTCACCGGAAATTTGACTTATTCATATGACTGGTATATGCTGGAGCTGCTGTCAACGAATTTTGAGCAAGGAATTGCGAATAACAAGAATTGCAGCAAAAATTTGTGCCTCGCTTGCTCGCGAAAGATCAAAAGCGGGCACGGCTGAATGTATGTCGTGAACTGAAAAACCAGCTGGAAGTTCATCACTGGCGACGAAAGCTGGGGCTACGGAATTTGCAGATGTGAAAGAGGTGAAGTAAAATATGACGGAGGCTTTAAAAGGCATCACTTTGCAAGTGTTCTAGGAATGCTTCGAACAATGGAAAACGCGTCTGGAACAATGCATTGCTTCAACAGAATATTTTGAAGGCGATTAAAGTGTAACCATGAAAAAATAAGTGAATAAAATAATATTGCAAATTCCGGCTTTTGGGGCGGATAACCCCTCGTATATATGTACCCTATCTTTTACTCGTTTCCGTCATTAATCTGCAGTCATGCTGGAATACCATCTTCAGGATTTTTTAGTCGAATGAATCAATCTCATTTTTTTTTTCTTTTTAGAGAATGAAGTGCATTACACCCCAGATAATGCGTGATTTATTGAAATCCTCTTCACTTTGAGAGATAATGAAATATTGTGTGACGCCAAACGCGATAGAAGCTGAACTGAGAATGAGGAATCATCTCAAGAATGAATAATTTTCAAGAATTGATAATTGATAAATGATAATCGTGTTTATTTTATGAAAGCAATCTGTAGAAACGTGTTCCTGCTTTAATAAACTGCGTCAGCCCAACAATTTTCTTACCTTAAATACTAGACAGAATGTATATAACGTTTGGTAAATTCCAAAATCACAACAAAGTAAAGTGAAATAATTGAGTGTCAATGAATTTGGACAAACAATTCGAAGAAAGTCATATCAAATAAGAAAAAAACCCAGTATTTCATTCATTGAAATTATCTTTGATTCGAGAGGACGTGAACAAACACCCAGTGGAAATGCGGCCGATTACCAAAGAAGAGAATGAAAATTTTAACGTTCAGGAATTACAAGTTACATTACTGCACGAAAAATAAAGATCTCTATATACATACATACATACATACATACATACATACATACATATATTCTTTTATTCTTTTACTTTTTTCAATCATTTGTCTGCCTTCAGTTGAAAAAATCTACCCCAGGACTTATTCTTCGTTTGCCTAGTACATATTCTGTTGGTCACTTTTGCGGATACGCCAAGTTACGGGAATGTAAACACACCAACATTCGTTGTCAAGCGATGGAGAGGGGGACAAACACACGCACAAATATATACATATGTATACATACATATATATATATATTTGTATATATATATATATTATATATATATATATATATATATATATATATATACACATGCATATATATATATCTGTACAGATAAATTCCTTTATTTACATAATATCGAGGTGACTTTCATTCTTTTGTTGTCTTACCAGTACTATTAAGATATATATATATATATATATATATATATATATATATATATGAGGGGCTTCTTTCAGTTTCCGTCTACCACATCCACTCACAAGGCTTTGGTCGACCCGAGGTTATAGTAGAAGACACTTGCCCAAAGTGCCACACTGTGGGACTGAACTTGGAAACTTGTGGTTGGGAAGCAAGCTTCTTACCACACAGCCACGCCAACGTCTATAACCACGCCTATCTTTTACTAGTTTCAGTCAGAGGCTGATGCCACTCTTGAGCACAGCGTTTCAGTGCGTTTGAGTTTCTTTTCTCTACAGTTTTTAGTGAAGTAGCGAGTTGGATGCAGTTGCTCTTCTTTGTGTCTTCTACCACGATATGGGTTCATCTGTTATTTTAGAAGACCTCCATAGCTACACCTCGCAAACCTCCGAGGTTCACTTGCAGAACGTTGTACAGTTGTGAACTCTTGACACCGAAGCTGTTACAGTAATAGGTCCTTATTCTAGATGGAGAAGGAGGGAAGCCCGATACTATGCAGTGCCTTCCATTTCCTTTTCGGTAGTTGCTATAGTTCTCAGTTTTAAAGTTGGGAGCTAGATCTTCCAGGACCTTCCATATGTACATCCCTGCACATCTTTTTCACCTTCTCATTGAGTAGACCTTCAGTCTCTTTAGCTCCTCCCGGTAGCGCATCTGTTTCACCGAACTAATCTTCTTTGTGTAGTGGTGCTTGATTTCCTCAAGTTCCGCTACCAATTACAAACTCTGCGCTGACTATTGTTGGGAGGGGTAATCCAGTCAACTGAGAGCGAAAATTCTCCATAAGAGTAGCATGGTATCCTTTTGCCTGGTTTTTGAACGATCTTAGATTCCATTATGCTACCCGCTATCACATTGTTGCCATCTTGGTAAAATGAACATGGAGCGTTATACTCTTACTTAAGTGGATTGCTTGATCGCCTGTGATTACTTTTGTATAATCAGCATAGCTGGTGAGAGTGGCTGACTGGATGAGGATATGTCTGAGGGAACCACCACAAGCAGTAGTGGTCCCAATACAGTTCCTTGAGGGATTTCGCTTCGAATTGATATTTCCCCAGAAAGAATACCATTGGCTGACCTCTGTTTTTTAGATACTCATACAACCACTCTCCCAGTTTTCCAGCCATACAAATGTCACGTAAATTGTGACGTATCATCCCGTAACTTTGGAAAAACAGAAATACTTGAGAAATGGGTGCTGCACGAATTGAACGACAACCAGAAAAAAACGCCGTTTGACGTGTCGTCTTCCCTTCTTTTATGCAACAAGAACGGCCCTTTTCTCGACCGGTTTGTGACTTGCGATGAAAAGTGGATTCTTTACGAAACTGGTGACGCTCAGCTCAGTTGTTGGACGCCGACGAAGATCCACGGCACTTCCCGAAGCTAAAGTTGCACTAAAAGAAGGTCATGGTGGCTGTTTGGTGGTCTGCGGCCGGTCTCAACCATCACAGCTTACATTCTGTAACTTTGAAAGGCTTTGGCAAAGTTGAGATACGTCACATCCACATTTGAGTGATTGAGTAGCTGTTTCAGTAGCCACTCGTAATTCTGGAGTAGCTGTGTGAGGCAGCTCCCCACGAGCCATGCCGCGTGCTTATGAGCAAGCTACATCCTTCTAGGTAGGAGATCAGCCTCCTTCGGACAATGTGCTCCATGGCCTTGCTAACATGTGAAGTCAGAGAGATAGGCCTGACATTGTTAGCATCTGCTCTGCCTCCTTATGGACAAGGCAGATGATACTTCTTTTAAGGCATATATGTATACATACATACATACACATATATATATATATATATGCGCGCGCGCGTGTATAAATACATAGGTATATTATATATATATATATATATATATAAAATCAAAATGAGGGTGAAAAATTGGATATTAATTTGATAACATCAATTTTTACACCAGTGGTCTAGCATATAAAAAAACTGAGATTCAGTAAATAGTATTTCATACATACTATTTTATGTATGTAATATTATTTATTTATATTTTTGTATGTAATATATATATATATATGTATGTATATTAATGCATATGTTTACTTTTATATATATGTACGTAGACACACACACACATATGTATGCATCTGTGCAATATGACTGAATGGTTGAGAAGTTCGCTTCGCAATCTCTTTCTGTATATAACTATGCATATTTGTGTTTGATGTATTTTATATGTACATACGTGTAGAGATACATAAACGCACATGTGTATATCTAGAATCTATATATATCTGAACATACGTATATGCACATGTGCATGTTGCGAACACGCATGCGCGTTTGTGTGTATTAATTGCAACGCAGTTTCTATAGTATGGCTTTGCCTGAAGGTGGAATATAGCGTAACTCCAATGTCATGCTCTAATGCTTTTCGCATGATGAGAATCAGAATTATTGGATGCCAGTAAAGTAATAGTGTTTTCCCAGGTGCCATAGTGACAGCAAATTAACCGTTTGTCATCGTGCACATCTTGCTGTAGATCTCCATCATATTTTCCACTGGTCAAGAGAAAATTTTCATTCAATTGTTTCCTAAAACGTTGCTGTTTTGCCGCCCTCAACAACCACTTCTCTCTGTTTCTTTATCTACGTGTGTGTGGTGTAGCTGGGATGAGTTGATGATAAGTGGAATAAGGTCTATCGCCAAAAGCGACGTGTGATGGAAAGAGGGAGAAAATTGGAGAGAGAGAGAGAGAGAGAATGGGTTTGAAAGATAAGCGAGAAGAGCTGGAGTGACTTTGTTTTTCACCTGACTTCACTCTGTGTAGCAGTGACCGTCAGTAAATAACTGAAAAACACAAGGACAGCCATTTTCTTGTAAACTAATATAATAGTCAAAACGGTAATACAATGCTATTGATTTGGCCGGAGTGACGTCCCCTTGTGGCCACGTTATCATCACACAGCAATGCTCCTCATAGTTGTACATGCGGCAGATTCAAATTATTCAACTTGTAACCACTGATAGATAATGACGTCGCCTCTTCTCACGTTTGTCTTCTTTCAGCATCCCAAAGGGCGTGCCAGTTATTAGTTAAAACATAGCGCGTATGATGCCTCCAAGCCAATCTACTCTGTACCAATAAGAAAACCAGCTGTCCAAATCGATAATAAGGACTAGCTATTGACTAAATTATATTTACAACTTACTGGGTTGCTCTTTATTTTGGGACTGTTATTATATACACGAGGTGTTGATTGAGATGGCTGTTGCCTCTCCTCACTGCTTCTCTCCCTGCCTGCTTCAAGCATGCTCGCTGACACGTCTGTTCTTCTTTCTGCACACATTATTCGGAGAACTACAAAAACAATTGATACTTCTAGAAAATGTTCATAAACACAAATGCTCCTGCTGCTTATTAGCTCGTACACCATCAGTCATAAGTATACGTACATATCGACATAAATACATATATGCATAAGCACACGTACACGTGCAACCACACACACACACACAGCATATAGATAATTCTATCTCTCTCCCTCTCTGTGTACCTGTGGGGAGGAGGCGCGTAGCTTGGTGGTTAGGTTGTTGCACTCATGATCACAAGATGGACCGGGTGATGTGTTCAGTTCTGGAGCAAAACACTTCGTTTCACTTTGCTCCAGTCCACTCAGCTGGCAAAAATGTGATGGACCAGCGACCTATCCAGTGGGAGAATAAACGAGTCACAAAATACGAGGTGGCGGACTATGAAGCAGGGGCGCGGAAGGACCTTTGATCGTTTATTCTTTCTTCTTTGATATATGAATGAATACACACAAATGCTGATGATTTCCTCATCTTGTCAGGTGATGGCCGTTTCCCATTCAGTTTTACATGTACACGGATAAGACTTTTTGAACCTGCACAGGTCGCAAAACATCTATCAACGCAAGACTTTAAAACGGAACAATAAATGATAATGAGACATATGTCGCAAATTTGGGGGAATTTTGAGCATTTAGCAAGCGAAGAATGCGATGCAGACTCAATGTGGAATATAAGATTTTACTTGCGAACGTACAACGATAATTATGAACTAACATTGGACCATTGTCACAGCTGAAAGTACGTGTATGCGCATACAAGTATATAACATATACTTAATAACTGATTTACATGATTCTAAGTAACTTAACGTCAATCAAACAAATCAATCTGGTTTTTAGAAAAAGCAGAAAATGCAGTATGGAAGCGTATCCGATTTTCAAGGCCGAGTGCTAAATGCACGGAATGTGTTTCGGCATTATTATACCTCAACAACTTTTGGTTTGAGTAAAGAAGAGCAATGTGCCACTGGGTCCCACAAATTGAATACACAACTTATGATGATCAAGCGTGATCTGTTATTAGTGTCATGCTGCTGAAAAATACAATGGCCGAACAAACTTGTACAGTACGCCGTGCGTTTTCAGGCAATCATCCAAAATCAAAATTCATCACTGCTCTTTGAGAAAAGAATCGAGAGGGAACAAGAGAGAACGGGAGGGAAAACGTGAAACAAAAAGTGAATGGAGAAAAAGAAAAAAGACTATATATATATATATATGTGTGTGTGTGTGTGTGTGTGTGTGTGTGTATTGTAGTAAGTGAAGCCATAAATGTTATCTGTTGTGGAGATCGTGTAAAGAAAGAGCCACAACATGAGACAAGAATTTGGTAGAGAGCTTCCAGTTACCTAAAGAGAAAATAGCATCGATCCAATATCCCTGTTTGATGTTCAGGCTGAGGTATGTTATGCGATGTTAGCTAGAAGTATGGCAAGATCCCTAGTACTGTATAAATTATTACACACAGCAGTTTAACAAACCGCTGCTTCGAGATTCCAAGTAATCTTGAGCAACTCGAAATGATTCGGAGCTCTATCCAATGTATTAAGAAGAGAAGTGATATCTTTTGGTTGTCTGTCTTGCGTTGATTATTGAATATGCACCAACTTTCCATGGGTTGGTGAACAAGGTATATATTTTTGTGGCTTAGGATGCCGAGTGGGGGTGAATTTTGATGTGGGGCTTTTAATTAAACTTCCAGGGCTTTACTTGGCAAACATTAGTCAACAGGATGGGGGTACAACATTTCTTCGCTTCCCATCTAAATGGCTATAGAGATGAAGGTTGAGAAATTTAAATAGTTATTTATTGGGAATGAAGATTGGAGATCTAACGTTGCTGTAAGTGTGCGCCTGTCGTAATTTCGTCAAGACTTCGAATTATGAGTGAATAGGACCTAATGAGGGAATAGGGGCTCATGAGGGAATAGGGCAAATTTCCAAATACTTTTGATACATACATATTTACATACATACATACATGTACACATACGTATATATACATGTATATACAGATGAATTCCATGCGAACACCTCAAGTCAGCTAATATTTGTTTAGCATTAAAAATAGATACATTATAGTCAAATGGAAAGCAAAATGTGAGAAAATAATTTCAAACACAATGCGAAGGATTTGTATAAATATATACATACATACAAACATACATATAGATGTGTGTGTGTATGTCCATGTGTCTGTAAGTGCGCGCGCACACACACACACACACATATATATGGCTATTTATACACATATATATATATAAATATGTATGTATATATATATATATATATATATATATATAAGAGAGAGAACGGGAGGGGGGAGAGAGATAAAGTAAGAGGATTTGTTATTTAAATCATCATATATTCGCAAATCAACCGAGACACATTAAAATATATCTATAGTTTATATTTTATATTATTATGTGTCTCGGTTGTATATTTGTGAATATATCATGCTTTATGCAACAAATTTTATGTTATATCGTTCAATGTATGTATGTATGTGTGTATGTATGTATATTGACACTTATATTCCACCGTTTTCGTCAACATAGACGACGTATATATGAAAATAATTGAATGTACAACTTGTATAAATGTATTTGTACACACACATACACACACACACACATAAACTCATACACACATACACCTGCAGATATGCATATATTCACATATATTTCATTTAATGTACCCAGTATAAAGTTATGAGCTACTAAGTTTCAAGCATTGAAGATGTATTCTATGCCGTTTTTATTCCAAACCCTGTGTCTCAACGGAAACTTCAGGCTCAATGCTCGGAGGCACAAGGCGTGTTATAAAAACTTGCCCAGGACACATCTCCAATGCATGAAACTAGTAGTAACTCATAACTTTATACTGTGCACATTAAATGATATCTATTAGGTTGTCAAGAAAGTTCTTGCGGTTTTAATTTCAGATGCCCATATCTCGGCTCAAACAAAACTTTATTAATCGAACTAAACACCATCAGAATCAACACACTTACCAACGAGAAACAAGTTTATTTACGACAGCAGCGTATAAATCCTGCGTTCTGGTGGTCATGAAGTTGAAGTCGTGTTTGGCATCGTCTTGGTTTTTGAAGCATTTCCCACGCAGGAAGTTGTCGAGATGCTTGAAAAGGTGGTAGTCTGTAGGCGAGAGCTCTGGTGAGTATGGCGAATGAGGCACAGTTTCATAGCCCAATTCATTCAAATTCTGCAGGATCAGTTGTGCGACGTGCTGCTGAGCATTGTCATGGAGAAGAATTGGTCCTTTTCTATTGACTAATGCTGGCTGTTATTGTCGGAGTTTCTTATGCATTTCATCCATTTGCTGACAGTATTTCTCCGCCGTAATGGTTTCGCCTGGATCCAAAGGCTGTGATAGATGAGACCGGCCACAAACCAGCAAACAGTCACCATGACCTTCTTTTGGTGCAGCTTTGGCTTCGGGAAGTGTTGTGGAGCTTCTTCGGAGTCCAACCACTGACCTGAGCATCGCCGGTTTCGTAAAGAATCCACTTTTCATCGCAAGTCACAATCCGGTCGAGAAACGGGCCGTTCTTGTTGCGTAAAAGAAAGGAAGACGACACTTCAAAAAGGCTTTTTTTTGTCGTTCAATTCGTGCGGCACCCATTTCACAAGTATGTTTGTTTTTCCAGTTTCTTTCAAGTGGTTGGAAATTGTCGTACACGTTACATCTAATTCAGAAGCAAGCTCTCGAACAGTTGTGCGTGGATTGGCTTCCACTAAGGCTCTAGTCTCAGGGTAATTGCCTTTCATCAGTCTGGAGTAACTTGGTCTTGCTATATGTCGCTGCTAAGCCGCTGTTGAAAAAATTTCAAGTGAAATACATTCACTGATCTACAAAAGTAAAAATTTTAAATGTCTAAATCTCTCAGAGAGAGTTTTGCAGTAACAGCGTGATAAAGCGATGGCTTGTTGCCAACTTAATGCAGCAGTTCCAGGGAAAGGAAGAATGTTACTGTTATTTAGCCCCAAGAAAGGCTGTTTCTCAATAACAGTAAGATTCTTCCCTTTCATGGGACTGGTCACATTAAGTTGGCAACTAGCTATCACTGTATTATATAATATTTTAAAGAAAATAAAGTAAAACTCGAATGCAGAACAGTTGTGAAAATAGCTTAGAAGACCGTATAAATACCCTTAAAAGAGGGAAAAAGTGGCCAGCAAGCACAAAGAATCGAACCCTGTATCTCTCAAGTTCTATCTGAGTATTCCATACCATTATGCTAAGTGATCCCCTGACAGCAATTACTGTCTTTTATAACGCTAAATAATAGCTTTTGAAATGCTGGAACATTTTTATGAACAAACTTCGAAGCGCCGAGTGAGTTGGTGTTTTACAGAAAATAAAACGAATCCATTAATGCTTGTCTTTATGTTGAGCTACAAAACAAGCAATTTGACATTAAACTAAATAATTACTCAATACTTTTTGCAGATTGCATATTTATTAATCTTTAACAAGCATAATAAACATACACAAACATTTATGTATACATGCATGAACACAGGAAAAGACTCACACACACACGCGTACGTGTGCACACATAGAGGTAATGAGAGGTGATTTAGATATATATATATATATTACTTATGTATACTTTTATCTTGTAGACAAAGTTTATGCTTGGTTCCAGGATTTCTAAATTCTTCACGATACGCTTAGTTTAGTGACCAAATAATCTACTACCACGATTCTTACCATGATCATATAACCGCAGTTATGCTTTAGTGGGTGTAGATTTGTTTGACTGCTTCCTTGGTGTATACAATGTTTCTGGCAAATAACTCAGGTGTAAATATAAAACCACGTGGCTGCCCACTTTTACGGCTTTTAGGGCTGTATTCAAATGAAATCGCTCCCGCTAACCTATAATTAAGAGTTCAAACGCTTCAGCTTATTATTCAATAAAACAGCATTTTGTCTGATGCTAAACATGTTAGCATCATCGAGTGTAGATGGTTAATTCGCAACCACATGTTCCCATGTTCCCATTTTGATTAATAACCTGTTAGCGAAGTGTAAGAGACAAAGTTTGAATAAATCTAGAGTAAGGATACAGTTCTGTAACAGGTTAGGTTTCAGAGGACCGCAGAGAAGAGAGAAGTGGAGAAGTGTAGATATGGATGCTTCTATTGAAAGTTTAGGCAAATTTTGGCATGAGGTACTGAGGTAGCAGATGGACGAACACTGCGGCAGGAAACACAAAGGAGAATAGCTCTGTCTAACTCGCGCTCCATCAAAAAGAGTTCCATAGATCGTAGCAGGTGAGTGTGAATTAAAAGCTTATAGCACTAAATGTGGTGCCCCTGTTTTCTCAATAAGTTTAAGTCGATAATAAAAGACGCACTTAAATAAAGTACATCGTGCAATATGAAAATTTTGAATACAGTGCACCAGTCGTGGCACATCGTCTGTTGCGACGACGAGGGTTCCAGTTGATCCGATCAACGGAACAGCCTACTCGTGAAGTTAACGTGCATGTGGCTGAGCACTCCACAGTCACACGTGTACCCTCAATGTAGTTCTCATGGAGATTCAGCCTGACACAGAGTGTTACAAGGTTGACCCTTTGAAATACAGGTACAACAGAGACAGGAAGAAAGATTGAGAGGAAGTTGTGGCGAAAGAGTACAGCATGGTTCGCCACCACACCCTACCAGAGCCTCCTGGAGCTATAGGTGTCTTCGCTCAATAAACACTCCCTACGCTCGGTCTGGGAATCGAAACCGCGATCCTACGACCGCGAGTCCGCTGCCCTAACCACTGGGCCGTTGCGTCTCCACTGGCTACACTCTAATGACAAAAAAGACGATATGAAATTTATATGATTGGCTCTGAGGTATCTGAAATTCATTTAAAGTACCTGAATCTAACAATAATGTTTTTCTTGCCGTTACTGTGGGGCATGAGACGCAATAATAACACAATTGGAAGTTTTATTTATAACTGAAATTTAGCTGTTGTACTCTGGAGGTGTGGCAAGTCAATGGAAATGGTAGATGCAGGAATACTTGCGTGGCATGAAGACCGAACTTATCACTAAAGAACTCAAGACACACTACATTCTCTCCTGTACAGCACAGTGACTCCAAGAAACATAACCGTTGCATCAAGAAAAATCATTATTCACATTAAAAAGAAATGAATAAAAATATAACTAAATCGATATTTCCAGGCGATTATTTAAGTCGGCACGTAATCAAGCGTATAAGTTTTAAAAATAATAAAATAAAATAATATATATAAATGCGAACTAAAATATTACAAGACTTGGTTTCCCAAGGTAGTCTAGTTATATACAACCTACTCTCAAAGGTGTTGATTGCACGAAAGTGTTGATTGCACGAAAGTTTTTCCATCTAATAAATATATACATCATATGTTTCTTTTTAATCTTATGTCACTTTAAATCAATGTAATATATGTAGTTAGCTATTAAAAAGAATAAATACCTTATATCACGAAAATCTTTTAAAATAATTTATATTTCATTCAAACTTATAGAACATATATGTAGACCATCTATGTATCGGTCTTTTCAAATCTTAGTCATGCACACACACATACACACATACATACA